>NC_136005.1:5145351-5262851 GCF_048128805.1 Centroberyx gerrardi
TGGTAGCTCTTTCCCGGGAAAAATCTTCTGCCTCACGGAAAATTATGCGTTTTTATGTTTCCGATTTGTTTGGAATAATAAACAGAAGAAGAAGAACTGGGTAGTTAGCATGAGCAGCGATAGCCACCATGGCTGAACCAGACAAAGAAAAGAGAAACTCAAACTGCATCGACAGAAAATCCAAGGAGAAAAAAAAACGTTGTCACAGTCCCGCCCACACTGTTTGATTGACAGGCGATCTCTGGGAAGTGCAGTGCAGAAACACCACAGCGATGAGCGCTTAGAGCCAAAGATGGAGACAAAATTTTTTAAAAATGAGGAACTGGAGGATTATCACTTTTTAAATTCCAATCAAAAAGCAATAACCTCCTCCTGGTTTTAGCTCCAGGTTCAGCGGCTGTGAGACAAACCAGCTGCATCAGTTGAGCCTGGACTAGCACGCGAGGCCAGCTTGGTTAACAGTCGGCCGAGGTGCAGCGTCAAGAGTGTGTGTGCCAGGCAAACGCCGGCTATTAAAGCCCTTCAGAATCAGAGAGGAAGAGACTCGGGCTGCTAATGGATGTGTCTATTGATGCTCCCGTTTAGCAGTGCACTGTAAACGATAGGGGAATGATTGTGTTGAAGACCAGGGAGGGAGGGAGGGAGGGAGGGGGGGTTTGGCTGAGCGATGATAATGACAAGGAAGGTTATTATTCGGCGCCCTACGGAGTCTCTCTCGGCTTTGTGTATCTGTGTGTGTGTGTGTGTGTGTGTGTGTGAGAGAGAGAGAGGGAGAGACTCTTCCTCCATCTCTCTCGCTCCCGTCGCTCTCTCGGCCTATTAGCTATTATTCACTTCGCGCTTTTCTCCTCAGTCCGCTCCTCTCTCGCAATCTCGTGACATTATTCACCGCTGTTAGTCTACATCCAATTGTGGCTGTCTCTCTTTCACATCCACCTCTATTTCTCTTTCGCAACGATCCGCTCCTTTTTCAAACGTACAGTACAGACTCTCATTTTTTTTTTCTCGTGCCCGCTGGTGAAATAGCGGTTATAGAAAGGAGGCAAAAACAAAAGAAGTCAAAGGGAGAACAGTGCGGCAGAGGTGGGAAAAGGGTTATGCGTTTTGAAATTTGGAGGATAGAAGGTTGCCCTTGAAATATCGATTTACTCACAAGTAGGATTTTTTTTTTTTTTTTGCCCAGCCGTGTGAGAGAGTGTGTGTTTGTCCTGTCAGTTCCAATCAGAGTGTGTGTGATGAATATGAATACAGTCAGCCTGCCTGCAGGTTTGGCAAGGGACCTCCTCCAGCTGGAGTCAGACCCCTGCTCAAGTGTGTGTGTGTGTGTGTGTGTGTGTGTTTGTGTGTGGGATTATACACGTCAGTCTGTATCTATCAGCCCAGTGACAATCTGAGGATTAAATAACGGAAAATGCATACCATAATATGCCGTCTGGAGGACGCTTGTATCCAAAGTGCCTTCCAGCACCCGGGATTGCATCTTTTTTTCAGCATGGGCCGCCCCAAACCTTTAACCCTGGCACTGTCAGTGCCTTGCTCTACCCATTGAGATTCACAGCATCGCCGCATATTGAAATTTGTATGTTTGTAGCTACTATTGAAAACAAATGCTAGGGTTTGCTAAATTCTTGCAAACGTTGGACTATCTCTTATAGCTCTCCGAGGTTTAGCTGGTGTGTGTGTGTGTGTGTGTGTGTGTGTGTGTGTGTGTGTGTGTGTGTGTGTGTGTGAGAGAGACAGAGATAGTTGAGGGGCTTGATGTCAGTGTTCCAGAGCGCGCTCAATCCTGCCCTCCCCACTTCCACCGCCTAGATTACTGTAATCAACCCCATTCATTCAAACCCAGCTTGTCATTGTTGGTGTGTGTGTGTGTGTGTGTGTGTGTGTTACTGTGTTCACTGCATATTGTTTGCTAGCACTCCTATAGCTGGTAGATTTACAAATGTCTTGTCAGTGGAGTAACAGTCCATCTATCATTCTCTCTGCTCTGTGTGTGTGTGTGTGTGTGTGTGTGTGTGTGTATGTGTCTGTGTGTGTGCGCGCGCATAATCGCAGGGCACGAGGCAAAGAGAGAGAGAGAGACGCCATTCCAGCTGTGAAGAGTCGGAAGAAGCCAACCCACACACACACACACACACACACACACACACGTACATGCACGCACACCCACACACCCACACACACACCCGGAGGCGCGTGAGCAGGTGAGCATTAAGTCAGGCAGCTAAACAGATCACGTCGCAGTATGATATCTGCAGACAGGCAGACAGAGGAGGCCGGTCTGTACCCGCAGGCAGAGAGCAACAACTCACAGCACACTCACCAGGAATTTCCACCACCTCCTGAGAGAGAGAGAGAGAGAGAGAGAGAGAGAGAGAGAGAGAGACACAGAGAGAGAGACACACACAGAGAGAGAGACAGAGGGAGAGGCATAAAGTGGTTTCCATCCAAGCATTTTTATGCAAACCAAATTAGAATGTGAGCACAAACTGGTTCACGAATTTCAATAAAAAGTATTGTGTCACAGAGATTTTTTTTTTACGCTTGAATGAATCAGATTTTTTTTTGTTGTGGATCAAGCGCTTGGTGATAAGTACCGATGGTATGTTGACTAAATGATGATGCATCTCAGCCTGAGGGATGATTGAATCCAATTGCAAAAATTTCTGAGAAATATCTGTCCACCAGCTTCCCAGAAATGTCATACGTGTTGTTTCTCCCATTTATAGAACATCACAAGTGCATTACTTTGTTTATATAAAATATGGCCAAAATTAGCTGACACTAAAGGACAATAACAACTTACCCAAATTCTTGAAAGTGTCTCTCTATTTATTTTGTTTTATTTTTTGGTATTCAGGAAGACTATTTATTTGGTTCAACCCAGCTGAATGAAACACACCTAATTAGCATTTTACTTATCACAACATTTAAAAAGTTTGATTACAATTTGCGTCACAGATGGATATCACAGCTTATCATAGCTATAGATAGAGGAAGGAAGATTAAAAGACGGAGGCAGAGAGAGACAGGAAGATGAAGAGAGAAGGAGAAAGAGAGAGAGAGAGAGAGAGAGAGAGAGAGAGTAATCCTGTCAAGACAAAACCCACAAGAAGAAGTGACAGAAAATCTCAAAACAGCGTAGCCCAAGGGAAGAACTGGTCCACCCAGGAGGCTGTGCCGCTCTCCTGTCCCCGTTAAAAGCTGTCGCAAAATGTCCTCTCCTCTGATTGGCTGAGGGTTTTGGACCAACACACCCTGCCTCAACCTCTTTAGGTGAAAGGAGATCCTTGGAAGTTTAAAGCCGCATATTCACACGCTACTGTGATACCGAGTGTAGACGTCTCCTTTGTTACTTTGGAGAAATTGGATCACCCCTGTATGATTTGTCTTTCTGGAATTACTGAGGTGTTTTGACAGGGTCCGCGATACATGTCATTGTGAAACTCTGACAGTATCTGTTACGCAAGCTTGTTTCGCCGGTTTGCTATTGTTATCGCCCGCTTACAGTTTTGCCGTGGTTTTTTTTTTTTTGCGTACTAATTTTTCTAGCTTTCATTCATTCAAGGTTTGCTCAGTATATATGCTCTTTATCAGCAACGCCCAGCTTCACATTCATACAGTTGCACAAATTCCCACCTGGGAGTTGCTCAGCACAACCACAGGCCTCTACGCCCTCACGCCCTGAAGCAGCTGGGGGTTCAGTTCTTGCTCAAGAGAACCTCGACAGTAGTTGTTAAAGGAGGGGAGAGTGTTAGCTAATCAGTTTTCCTGCCCAGGGATTCAAACCGCCAACCTTCAAGTCACAAGCCCGCTTCTTCGGTTCTTCAATCTACCAAGTTGTTTGTTTCACCCATCAGGCGAATCAGCCATGTTCTATGATCAGCTTTCTTAGATTTTCTTTTAGGTCTTCTTCAAAGCTCTTTATATTTAGCCTGAAAAACACCTCCTGAAAATTTTACAAGTCACAATTCTCCCCACACCAACCCCCGCATCCACTTATCTAAAAATGATTCAGTGGTTAAATGTCAGAGCTGTCCATGCCATTAAGGCCAGCATGTTTGAAGGAAGGACACCCTGCCTCCCCCTCTCCCTCCTCTGTCTCTTCTTATTCCTCTCTCGCCCTCCCCTTCTCCTTGCTCTCTCCCCATAGCCCCCCTCATCATCTATCCCCCCCATCCATCCCCCTCACCCAGGGTGGTTTGAGGGCCGATGTGCAGGCCTTGTCATTCAGATTAGGGCCAGATTGTCAGCTCAGGGCCCTTCTCTCTCTCTCTCCACTCGCGTGTCCCGGATCTCTCTTCCTACTGTCGCCCTCATCCCGCGGCCAAAGAAGACCTTATAAAGCAACATTCCTCCTCGTCCACTTCTGTCAATTCCAACACTGTCACTCAAATCACTTTTCGGGAGAGCGGAGAGGCTGAGTTAGCGGTGTCCCTCGCAGCAAGGACTGTGCTTTTTTTGGTCCGAGATTAGATGACGCGTCAGCAGCTAGCAAACTGTTTTTTTTGATTGAGCTGTTTTGAGTTTTGTGATTTCTTTTCTTTTTTTTTTTTTTGTTCGGTTCAGGACTGAAAAGCTTCTCGAATAAAAAGAAGAGAAGTCGCGTTAACTGGGATACACAGGAAATGATAAAGAAGAGAAGCGGTTATAAGGCGCTCTTGGATAATGGGCAGGACATTCTTCACTGTGATGTGGTAGAAAAATAACTCTATGAAAATTTTCAAATATGAATGCAAGATTAATTAAGTGAGGAGTGCCACAGTACTCTTGGATTTATTTTTTTCGACTCAATGGCTCCTGTGTGGAATGAATAAGATGAGGCAGAAGATGAGAAATCTGCCACATTATCTTAGTCACTCCTTACACTACCCCGTAAAAGCGGCCACATACCGCGTTAATCATCCGACCACATCTTGACTCAGCGCCACGGTTTAATTGTCACATCGTATCACATTGCCACAGCAATTCTGTGGCATTTCATTTTTGTCCTTCTCACAAACACCGCTGGTTTTTTTTCACAGGGTGAGCAACTATGATTCAGCACTGTGTAAGTAAAACCTTTCGTGCAAGATGGCGGACGGTCTCTTTTACGGGTATTAGTGCAAGGAAAAAAAAAAAAAAAAAAAAGACCCAAGTCTCCACATTGCCACATCATAGCGAAACACCAGATGCTATCGATGCTGGTGAGCCGACAGTGACAGAGTTTCATAGCCGTTGCCTTCCTCGTCCTCCACCTTGCATGTGGCCCTGGAGGCATGCTGCTGTCTGTCTAGAGGCCAAGCCGCTGTGCTTCAGTACAGCACATGACGATAAGCCACAGCCTCCACTCCGGTGCTATGTTTACTAAAGCCCGCTATGAGTCAGGAGTTTCAAGATGACTTCCCCCTTCTAACTGCTACTTACAGCGAAAACAAAATGTGTTCCCATACCCTGACGCAGTCTTTGTCTGGTGGCATAATGACCATGTGTGTATTCTCTCTGAAGCAGAGGCAAGCAGCTAAAGTTGACACTATGTACGGCACTCAGAGCCGGTGACAAACCAAAATAATTGCCATTATTTAGGAGCAGGTGGGGCAAAGCCAATTCTGCTTTTTTGCAAGGGCTGTGGTAGCGGTGGTGGTGGTAAGCACAGAGTGAAGCTCTTTTAATAATAAATCTAATAAATCATTGATGGGTTTTATTTGAAATGGCAGACACCCAGCACCAATTTCGAGGACGTATATTCATAAATTCCATTTGATTTATCCCAGCATGTTTGATCCCTGAAATGAATCCTTTTTTCTGTCTCCGTTCCTCAGGTACAATATGCAAATGGCCAACACCAGGTGCAAAGAGTGGGAGAAAAAGCCGCTTGTTCTAACAAACCTTATTCTCTGACTGACTCCTTTATAGCTATCAGCAGGTGCTGTGAATTTGAATACTCTGGAACCAAGACCGCTAATGCTAATGGATATGGAAATGGAACATATTATTCGATCTTTAAATCTGTAGATAGTCATCCGGTGAGCCAAAATGGAGTCTGCCAAGAAGCTGGCGTCATCGGAGGGTAAAACACTCATGACTTTTTTAGTGTCCTTCCCGCTCCGAGAGAATGAAAGGGGGATTAGCAGAAAGATAGAGGGAGAAAGAGAGAGAGATAGTGTGTGAGAGAGAGAGAGAGAGTTAGAAGCCTCCCTGCCCACAGAGAAGTCTTGTCTCCTCTGCATCTCTAAGCAGACTGTCATCCCGGCTCACCATCAGGTCTGCGCTCGCCCCAGTGAACATTCAACGCTGTCGGTGAGTTTGAGCTAAATTGAAAAAACCATCGACCGTTGATTGTACCCTGTGGCCAGCCCTTGTCGCTCAATGTCTTCAAAAAAAAAAAAAAAAGAAGAGAGAAACACATGCATAAACTTGCACACACACACACATGGCCAATGACTCCCTGAAGAATCACATGAAGAACACTTTGTCCCTCTTCCACCTCCTCCCCCCCAGCTCCCTACCGACTTATCCTCCCTTTCCCCCCCCCCAAACAAACTCTGCAAATACAAAACACCCCAAAAAAAAAAAAACTTCCAGCCTCCAAACCACAGCAAAGGTCACAATCAACATTCATTGCTGTCGGTGGGTTTAACTGTGTGGAAGAGCTCACTGAACGATGAATGCAACTGTGTCCCAGATTTCCACGGCCGACCGTCACAAGGAATAGCGTCACGATATGCTGATGATGCCGTTATTTATTTCTCCGCCCGCCTCCCCGCCTCCCTTCCCCCCCTCAACAACAGGCTCGTGCAGGGAATGTAAATTGACAGGCAGCTCAGAACGCATCTCGATCATGCTGGGTGGGGTATGTGTGTGTGAGGGGGGGGTCCTAATGTGACTATAGAAGCAGAGGGGGAAAAAGAGATGCAAGAGATAAGTCGGGGAAAAATGACCTTTGAGAAAAATACACGAAGAATGTCGTGCTTGCATTGCATCTAGGGCCTGATAAATTAGTTGGTTTTCATAACAGAGTTGAGTTGCAAGAGGCAGTTGTAAAAATGGCTCTTGAACAAAAATACAGCAATAATGTAGCGGCTGTTGGACCAGAAGCTAGTATTGCATATGAAGAGTTGCAAAATGCTAGGTAACATTTTTGGAGGAAAAATTATCTCCTGAAGTCATCATTTAATATCTCTGAAATAAAGACGATTCACTCTGTAAAAGTGATGATTTTGTCATCCGAGTCAAGGTTAGCATCAGCTAAATGCCTTAAATGTAACTACTATTTGTTTTAATTTTGCAAGAACATATTTTTTTTTTCAAATGGTGGATATCCCATTTGGAAACGATGGTGAGTAATGTATGTGTTGCTTCTCATTCATGTATATACTGTTTAATATGTGTTACTGTTTCTTTTTCTGTCTGCCAAACCATTTAAGGACCGCAACTGAAATAAGTTTTATAACTTCATTGTGTAATTGTGGTTGTTACAATACTGCATGCTGGTTTGTGTATTGTATTTTATCAAATAAATGTTATCAGTCAAACCTTCAGTGATGTGATGGGTGTCTCAGGTTCTTTTTTTTTAGTTTGGTCAAAGGAGATGTGAAAGTGGTGTAGCACAGGATACAGTGTCAGTCCTTTCAGTTTAACCATTCGGAAACAAAGTGAAACTGCCATATATAAGTGTTATTGCTGTACTTATAATTTGGCTTTTTTTGTATTACCAAAACTCTAACACAAAATGCTTAGTATAGTCAATTTAGTAAAGGTATCCTGTAAGTCTTTTTGATGGTTACATTGTTTGTGTAGGAGCCATAAAACATAGCATAGTCAAAGCAACTTCATGCATTTTTGTCTATAAAGATTATTTTCTTGAGAAATGTGTCTTCATTCAACAACTTAGCGGCCTAGTCACATACACAGAGCAATAAAATACAATTATATAGCAGATAAATACACTCACACAACCACAACAAGCTATTCAAGCAATCAACAGATCCAAAACAGAAAGAACATACTGTAGACACCATCAACCTCTGTGCACATTTGTTATGGCTTTCAGCAAGAACACTTCTACAGAAATGAATAAGCAATAAAGATGCTGATTTTTCAAATTGTGTTGAGAATTTGATTCCTTGAATTGACCCAAAACCTAATTAACAAGTACTGCATCTAAGGCCTTTATTCATATTTTAATAATTTTGCAAAGTTAAATTGTGTTTCATTGCAATTTCACTGTAAGATAAGGGATGTTGAATTAATAAAAATATTTTACGGTAAGACAATGAAGTCATAGCTGGCTACATGTCTAGCATGCGTAACTGAGATCACATTAAAACAATTTATTGACACATTTTCTGTGTAATTTCAGACTTAAATAATTTTCATGAGCAAATCACAGACATTATACTATCTCTGTAATTCTCTGCCCCTTTCCTTCACATAACACATTTATGTTTTTCTTCCAGAGTATTATGTTACCCATAGTGGCACAATAGAGTTTGTTTTTCCATAATGTTTTGTTCCTAGTGTGGTTGAGTTTGGTCTGTGTATGATAGGAGCGTGCTGGTTAGACACCCAAACATAATTAGGTACTGGCCCACGTTCAAAGGCTGCTGGCGGGTTACATCCTGGTTTCTGAATACTGCTGTCCTACCCAGTCAACACTGTACCTTTTTCAGTGGAAAACTAAAGAGACCTGATACTGTATCATAACCACTGTACGACCAGTGCATGTACAGAACAGCAATGGAAAAACCCCACTGATATGGTCTTCTAGTTTCACATTTGCACAAGGGGTGAAAGGTGAAACTAATCTTCACCCTTCAAAATAGCTCTGCAATATAGCATTGGAAAATATACAGTATCACCATTATTTTAAATTAGATTTCAGATACATTTCGCTGTTTATATTACATATTTATGCTATACATTTGGCAGACCATTGTCTTAAGCATCCAAATTGTGAAATGTGTGCATGGAAGAGTAAATATTCAGGTGAGATATGCAGCCATGTTCAGTCAGATAATTTCATGGCTCAGTAAGGTCACCCAGCCTCAGGGCCGCCACCAGACCAGAGCAGAGGATATTCACATTATGTTTATATATATATATATATATATATATATATATATATATATATAGCATGGCGATGCTTGCTAGAAAATATCGACTAACCACTAGGTAGAAGCTGTAAATCTATGTAACCCAATGAGTCATGATAACAGTAATTGAAGAGCTTTGTTCCAAAACTAGATATCCATTTGAAGAAAAAGCAACGCCTACTCTTGCACAATGATTTCTAGGGAAAAAACAATTATGGTGTTTTTTGGAAGGATAGCAGGCAACTTCCTTGTTTGACAAAATGGTAACACTTTTACAGACCTGGATCCTCAATTTACAGATACTGAATGATACAATTCAAGAAATGATTCATAAGGTGAATATCTCAGTTCTTGATGGGATTTTGCATAATGAGACAAAGAGTATCATGTTTAAGTCGTGCTATTAGACCATGATAACTCTTGAAGTACAGCTAAATATCCTGCTGTATTATTATTGGTGTAGTTATCATACAGTCTTACCAAACAGTACAATCACATAGATAATTCTCCAGGAGTAAATTAAATAACCACTCGTGAAATTATTCCCAGAAACCAATTGTAACTAATCATACAGTAAGTGGATGAAGAGCGGTTACCCTATGAAGAAGACAACTGCAGACTGGTGAACAATTAATGACGTCCTCTGTCCACTAGAGGGATACAGAGAACAGGACATGAAAAAGACCAAAGACCCACCCAGTTCAAGTTCATGTCTTCTGTATTTTTACATCATTGATACAAATAGAAAATAAAGGGGGAAAGGAACATACAGATAAAGCAATACAAAAAAATCATAATGAAAAGACAGCAATATGAACACAATCCAGGAACTTATGGGAACCTCATTACATGTATTGCTCCATGTGAAGGATACATAATGTGTTGGGACAGTCACTGATGAAAAGATGTCAAACATAGATCAGACATAAGGAATTTTAATTTCATTCTAAATAAAATATGACCATAAACATCCTAATAAACATCCTACTCCCTGATCTGGTGATCTCTAGTCCATGATTTTCAACACAGGGGGTTGGGACTGTAAAAAAAAAAATATTTCTAATATAAAAATGTACCAATTATAATGCTTGTGATTAATGCATTTTTTGTGAAATAATATTTGCAACCTCCAGACTTATTCCTATTATTGATCAAGTACAATACCTTGAAAAGAGAAAATGAATGAAAAAAACAAAACATGAAGTTCATCATCCTGAGCATTAATGCTTGCAACAAGGGATTGTGAGCTAAAATTTTAAGAGCAATTGAGTCAGTCAGGGCCTGCTTTGACTTCTAGATCAGCCACTTACAGGGCAGGAAGCTAACTATTTTGTCCACCAGTCACAGAGGCTGGTTCATCCCAAAAAGTCACCAGCCACTTTCACTATTTTACTAGCCAACTAGATTTCTTTAGAACAGAATAAGACGGCTGGTTACCTGCCAAAGAGCCTGGTGGCTGGTGTTAGTTTCCCACCCTGGTCACTACAATATAAAATGGCGTGAACTAACACATTACACTGTACTCTAACAACAAATTTCCTTTTCACAAAAACACTAATTCTCTACAAGCTTAGACAGCGTACTGATCTACTCAACCGACAACATCGACTCCCAAGTGTTTTTCTTCTAGAGAAATACTCAAGCATCCTACTGCTTACATAGCTTCTCATTACATCGACAGTTTCAAACAATTACATAGTGCATGTACAGATACCTAATACTAGTGGATGGATTCATTTTATTAGCTGCCACGCACATTTTCTTTTTAACAGAACAAAAAAAAGGCACAGACAAATGAAATGGAAATCTAGACTTGCAAACAAATGATCATCCCATTGCATCAAATCTTTAGCTTCCAAAACTATAAACCTCATTGATGATTTATCCATTTATTTGTTTATTTAAACATTGCTGTAAATGTGTCAATTTACAGCAAAAATCCATGAGTTTTATGAAGCAAAATACAAATTATTTCCAGAAAGTATAACTCCTACAAACCTCTGCGTTACTGACTGGACTCTACTTTATCCATATACGCTGTAAACAGGACAGGAGCTTGTATATCCCTGAATTTCACCAGCCTCCTTCACTATTTTACATCTAACTGATGTCTGGTTACCTGCCAAAGTGTCTGGTACAGCAGACAAACATGCCAGCCTCAGCCAAAATCCACCAGCATCTGTCTGGTGGCACTTTTAGCGCTACAAACAGTGATTTGACTCGCTGCCAAGCTTGCTCAAAGTGTAATACCGTGCTCCCGCTCTTCTCCGGAAATCATTTTTCAAGACATTATGCACTGAATTGTGAATGTGTAATGTGGCAGCCGCTAATATGATTATGCTGCTTAAGACATTTGAATATAGTGGTGGATCAATTTGGAAAAGTCATTAGTAATACAGCAGTCTGGGGGGAAATGTTCCGCTGGGAACTTTGAAATGCTTATTTGTAGTGACTTCTGAGAGAAGGACCTGCAGCCTTTTGATTATTATTTCCAGGACATTTTATTCATTTACCCACTTTTTTTTTTTTTTTTTCATGAGTGGAAAACTGTCTTCGCACAAAGTTCTACTTTTAACTCTTTGTGGGATCTGATTTTTTTTGACTGAACAGCAAAAAAAAGAAAAAAAAGAAAATGTATTCCATATTTCTGTTTAGGCAGCTTTAAGTGCATCAGGCTTGTGTCACAAAGTTAAAAACCAGAATCCATGTGGTTTCCCTGTTTAGACAGCTGAGGTGAGATGACAAGTTAAATCTCTGCACCTGTGTCATTCCAGTCTTTTCCAGGTTTATGAGGAGAAACGGGAACCCTGCAATCCTCCCAATCATGCTTCTTTCTTACATGGCTGAATAAGACAATTCCATATTTTTAACCAGAGTGCCGTCTGATTAAATAGTATTTGGTAATGCTCTTTATCAGGGTCCCTGCACAGTTTCAATTTCAAAATGCCATACATTCTCCTGACCTTAATTATTATTATTAACTACGCCATATCACTCAGTAGCTGTAAATTATTCTCCACAGCTACAGAATATGTGAGAGGGCATGGGGTCTACAACCATGAAATCACAGAAAATATGCAGTATGTATATTTGGATAGTACAACAACATTCTTCCATGCTTTTGAAAGCACTTTTGGGCAGTTTTCAAACTTATCAGGGAATTATCAAAATCTTTTGTCACATCTGAGACACATTTGGCCACATCCATCTCAACTCCAATACATATAGGAGCTACGTACCTATTTTAAAGGATGGAAATATTACCAGAGGAAGTGACGTGTGTGACAATCTGGGTTTTGGCCAGAAAAGACAAATCGGATTTCAATGTGTATAATGAAAACGCATTTAAATGTCAGTGTGTAAATATAATACAGCTACATCAACTCGGATACAAGACTCAAGAGATGTTTTTGCCAGGTGTAATTCATATATCTGTTACTCCAAGTGGAAAACTGTTTGGCCCAGGTTTGTGTTTTTTTACCTAAACCACAGAGTAGATAGTGGTGTTTTCCCCCCCCTGTGCTGCAGTTCACCCCCCCTCCAGCGGGGGTCGCTACTGTCTGATGTCTGCTGGTCTGAGCTGTCTCTCACCCTCGGCCAGGAAGATCTGCATGGCCCGGTACAGCAGGTGGACTCCCAGCTCCCGCTTCTTCTTCGCCTGCCAGTTGGACACCACGCCGTAGTAGTCCCCTCGCTTCTGATTGGTCAGCATCTTCAACCCTGGGAGGTGATTGGAGGATGAAGTGGCTTGTTAACAACTGGCTCGAGTGTGAGAATGTGTGTGAACACTACCACCACAGCTAATGTGAAATTTAAATTGCAGGAGAATTTACCTGCAGTAAATTACAAAATACCTCAAAATCACAAAGAAGTGCCATCCTAATATTAAGAATTTTTTTTTTATTCCAATTAACTATCCAAAGAAAACAATTGTTATCACTGCAACCTGCAGTAGAACCGTAACTGGGGCCAAAACAGAGAAAAAATACAAACAATTCTTCTAACAATTCTAATTAAATACATTCGGTTAAAGAGGAAACACTGGCGAGCGCTGCAATCTCACTTCCTTCTCCTCAATACTTAGAACAAAACGTAGACATTCACATGCTGGTGAGTCATGCTTGCAGAAATTATTAGATATTATTATGGCAGTAATCAGCAAAAGTGGGGCTGCCTGCTGTCGAAAATGTAATAGCCGTGCCTCACACAGTCGACCGGCAATATAATTTTAAAGATTAAAACGAACAGCCTCTAAACACATGGAGTCACATCAAAATACATGATTTGAGGGGAAAGGGGAATTGAAATTGTGATATTATTAGTAGTTTTCCAGTGGATTACGTCACTGATTACTACTTTAAGGAGGTAATCTAAAGCAACCCCCCCTCGCCGACCCCCCTCGCCCCTCCCGTACTCACCGATGGCGTCCACCATGCAGGCCTCTCTGGTGTAAGCCTCCACTGGAATGACGTTCTGGAAGCAGTGCAGAGAGATGACGCCCTGCTCCGCCCGCCACACCTGCAGGATGTGCTGCACTTTGGAGCACAGTTTCTGACACAGGGGAGAGTGGAGGCGGTGTTTTAAAATGAGTGTTTTACCCTTGGTGTTAGTTTTTCTTGGGGAGTTTTTCCTTGTCTTCCCTGAGGGTCCAAGGCTGGTGGTGCCAGGTAGGTTTTTGTCTTTATCTTGTGTCTTGTGCTTTGTTTTGTTTCCTTCCGTTTTATTTTGTTTATACACTGTATTGCATCATTTTGTTTTGTGATTGATTGTTGATTAGTTATATCTAGGTAGGCTTTGTTCTTTGTCCTTCGAGACATGCTATTGTGATTAAGGGCTATAGAAATAAACCGGACTTAACTTGACTTACCTCTCAATTTATTTTAATTCCCACACTTGCTATGTATGCATTTTGTTGTTTTTGTATCGTTCTCCTTGGTGAGTTTTGATGTCATTTGTGCCGTTGCCGTGTTGCATGCATGTAAGCTGAAGCTAAAGTGGAATCTATACAATTATATCCTATCGCCGTTTATTTCGATGCATATGCGCGAGCTCAGTCCACCTGACAGCCCTCTGTTCTGTCGGCGGAGAGAGAGACACAGACGAGCATGGAGGTTTCCCAGGGGCACGGTGCCGGCCAGTGCCGATAGCTGGGCGAGATTTCGGCGGGGGTCCCGATGCCGATGCGTCACCGGGTGTCCGGCGAACGGCGTTTTAGGCACCGATGGGTACCAGAGCGACCGGGGCTTGGATCTGGAGGATCAATGCGGGCCGTGGGCGCGGTGGAGAGGACAGCGGCGGAGAGAGGAGACGGGACACGCTGGAACGGAGATCAGTATGGATGTATGGACTATTATTCTGTATATTAACAGTCTACAGCGGAGTTAGTTACACCATTGGTCGGCACACCCATACACGGTCCAGCCATATACTAGGTTTTGACCTAGTCTTGTTTAATTAGAAGTGATTCCCTTCCCCTTGTTTTTCTTGTACTTTGCCTTCAGGAGAACCTAACGCCTAATTCTCACACCCTATTCAGATACCTCCTTTTGGAATGAAATTGTTTGGATAATGAGTGTGTATACTGTCCAGTACAGGCTGCCTTACCTTGGAGGTCTTGTCCCCTTTGAAGTAGTCTAAAGCCTCATACAGGTGGCTGTAGGGACGGGAGCGTTTGCCTTTGCCCACATAAAATATGGCGTTGATGAACGTCTGGAAACACTCCTGGACAGTCATGGTCCGACTGCGGAACGGGAGGTTTTTTGTCACTCTGAGAGGAAACAAAAAAAGAACATTTAATAATGCATTGAGAGAGTGAAAATATATATAATTTTTATTACTGGGATAACACACTATAAAACACAATCACATGTGGTTTTGGATAGTTCAAACTTGATGAGCAAACATAAACAACTCTCTCCTAAAGCTAGAGACAAGAGAGCAGGGACTATCTTGATCATTTTGTTAAAACAAATCCAGGAGCCAACAATGTGGACACAATCATAGTATACAGACTTATTTTACACAGAAAAGGGAACAATGGTTGCTTAATATTGGTGAAAAACTCTTGTTGGTGTCGATTTTCCAGATTTATACCTGTGTCTACTAATCTATAAAACCAGCCAATGAATTAGTTTTGTTAGTTTAGTTTTATTTCAGTTTACCACATCATAGAGGTGATGTGATAATACAAAGAAAGCAATAAAAAACACACATTTGCGGAGGTGAAATATAATTGCTTATAATTGCATCTCAACTTAGAACCACTGTTGACAATTTGCAGATTTTGTCGCAAGATTTGTTAACTTTTCAGATCCCATTAGCAACTTTATTTCTCAAAAGCAGCTAGTGACAAATCTAGCTCCTTTTTTCGGACCATGGGGAACAACATTAATATGTGGACTCTCAAAGCACTTGGTAACAAATCAATATGGCTGATGCACCAAAGAGGTCTGATGATCACATTGCTTCTCATACACAGCGTAGCCCCCTGCCTCCACTATGAGCAGGAGACTGTAGCAAATATATTTATATGCAAAAGTCAGATATAACGCCATCTGCCGACTTTTTGAGCAGCCAATAGCTAAAAGAGTTGGCAACACTGCTCAGAAGAAAACAAAAAGTCAAGCTGAGAAGCAGCTCAGGAACTGACCTTGGGTCCAGCAGCAGGTAGTTGAAGCTGGACTTGATGATTCCTTCCCTCCACTTTCTGTTCTGATCCGGTTGGTCAAACTGCTGGCACAGTGCCAGCTCGTCAGCGTGGCAATCAGGCAGCTCGAAGGTCCGCAGGGACCGGCACAGTTCTGGACTGTAACCCGAATCTACAGAACCAAAAAGTGAGAACACATGGAAAATCACTTGCTATGTTAATGACACCAATCATAGGCTAGTTTTTTATATACTTTATTCATGTTCCTCATATCATAGCCCAGTAGTTCTTAATTTATCATGCCCACAAACCCGAAAAAACAAGGTGATGCCTATTTGCGACCTGCTAACGCTGGTGGTGAACACCAAACAATGATTCTTATTTTGCCTTTTCAAGCTATTTTACCTCAGTAATTACTAGATGACAAATAAGGCAGCAAATATTGATTATTTCATAAGAAAAAGACATTAATTACAATAGTTAATCACATAATAACTATTGAATTTTGTATATTGTAAACATATTTTTCACATTCCATACATTTTCTCACGTTCCTCCCACCTCACCCCCAAATCAACCCCCAAGCTGAGGACCACTATCATTATGTAATCATAACCTAAGTCATATAAGTAATCAGTAATCAAGAACTTTTCATTAGGAACACAAGCATTACCGGTTTGTGGCTGGTCCAACTGCTTCTGCTGTTGTGTCGATTGGGAGTTTGACTCCAGCAACAGGCGGCACAGCTTTCGCATGTAGGTGGGCCGGGTGCGGGTGCTGATGGGACCTGGACTCTCACCCAGCTCCAGTAGTCTGTGTCTCAGCTCCTTGTCCGTCATCCCTTTGGTCTTCGGCAACGATTTGTCCTCCTCCTCATCCTTCTCCTCCTTCTTCAGCACCTTTTGGGGCTTCTGGTTCTCCTTTCCTTTGTCGTTCATCACGTCGACCCGCATGGAGCGCCAGTCGTAGAGGATGGTCTCGTCGCTGCTGGAGGCGCTCATGCTGGAGCTGAGCGAGGTGTTGGCTGTGGGCGGGACGTGGGTCTCAATGAGCTTGTGGCCCTCTTCGGTGTCGGTGTAGAGGTACTCCACCGGCTCGTCCAGATCTTGGATGAGCGGGCGCCCTCCGGGGGTGTAAGACAGGTTGGCCAGGTGCTGTGGCCGGCGGCAGCTCGACAGCCTGCTCATGCTATACCTGGGGGTGCATCCGGTGCCTGGGGTGCATGGAGGGTCGGAGTCTTCCCTGGACCTCCTCGGGGAGAAATAGCTGGAGCTGGATGAAGATGACCCGGAGTCGGGCTGAGAGACGCAGTCCTCAGTGATCCAGGCATCTTCATTTTTCGGGCTGTCCACTCGGTCCATCTCATGGGCACCTTTTACATTTTCCTTTGTTGCCTCATCCGTACTCGTCAGATCGTCTGTCAGAAACTCCCCTCCATCTGCAAGACCCTTTCCTTGCATAGCCAGAATAATCTCCTGGAGTTGTTTTTCATAGGCGTCTGTTGAAGAGTCTGCTTTTTTGTCCAGTACGAGTGTATCAGAGAAACTCTGTGAGTCAGCCACGCGCCTGGAGAGGATAAGGGTATCGTCTTGACTAGCGCTCACAATTGAACCAGCTCTGAGGGTGCTGGACTGTGTGTCCTGGCACTCTGGTGGCAAACTGTCTCCTCCTGTGCTACTCCCTGAATAGGACGGTGTATAACAAGGTCCATGTGGTAAATTGTAAAAGACATCATCGCTGCTCTGAGACCTGGGCGTGTGGCGGCGTGTTCGAACCGGTGTAGGCAGGGTGTGGTCAAACAGAGAAGACGTGGAGAGGAGGCTCTCTGGAGTTCTGCTGGTTCTCAGCGAGCATCGACTCAACCTCGAGCGTGTCCTTCCTGTTACAAAAGGACTCGGGGTCAGTGGGAGGTCAAAGTTGTCGTCCAAGGCAGCAGCTGCAACAGCTACTGGGGTGTGAACCATTGGCCTCACTGCCACCTCATCAACACCAGCTTCAGTTGCAGTATCCACAACATTTTCTTCAGGGCCACTACAAGCCCCAAGTGCACCATTGCTTGGGGATTTTTGGTCAGACAAGGTCAGCTTATCTATCATAGCTGGTAAATGCTCCACTCTTCCCAGTTTTGAATCTATCTGGGGTTCAGTTTTAACAGGTGGAATGTACCCATCCTGCTTTGTAAATGAGGAACCAGAGTCTGTAGATATTTGTGTCTCTTTGTCAGATTCAACACCAGCAGGTATCTCCTCCTCCACAGGAGGTGAGATCCGTCTGGAGTGCATGGAGGCCTCCAGAGCGCTGGTGTAATGGTCGCTCTCACAGCTGCTGTAGTGACTGCTAGTCCTACTGCTGCTACTGCCCCCTGAGCTGCAGGCCGGCTGCTCAGGAGCCTCCACCCCAACCATGTTTACACTTTCATCCTCCTTTTCATCATCACCCTCTTCCAACAGGAACGGACTGTTGACCGTTTTCTCCATGTCCTCTTCTGTGCTCTCGCTGCTCCCCCGGCAAAACACGTAAACGTGATCTGGTGACGTGACGTCAATCCCCTGCTGGGGTAAAACCGTGGCCATGCGTTCTGAATCCAGGAAGCCAGAGTATTCAGAGATGTTCAAAGGTGAGTTGTCAGGGCATTGTCCGGCCTCAATGGTTGGTTGATGTTTAGGAGATTCAGGGCTAAAAACAGGGAAATATTCATCTACATCCCTGAAACTCACGCTTTTACGACTTGCTCGCCTTGAAGGGCAAGCTGGGAGAACGTCTCTTTGGGAGAGGGAGACCCTGCCCTCAGTTGTTGTAGGATCTACATTTACTTTTGATGTAAACACATTGTCACCAGTAAACAAAACATCCTCCTGAAGAATTGGCATCGCAGGTCCAGAGCCTACTGCAGACATACGAGTGCTTGATAGTATGGAGTGACCCTCAGATGCCCAATCTGAATGTTTGCTCCAGTCTTGGCTGTGTTGCTCGTTAGTGTCCATATTGGAAAGTCTGTTATAAGGCATTCCTCTGCAACTTGGCCTGCCGTTAATGGTCGACAGGTTGAAAAAAGACGAGCGCCTTGTGCTGCTCATCGGGGCGTCCCCAAAGTCACTCAACATAGACAAGCGGGAGCTGTAGCTGGAGTCTGATTCGGGATAGCTGGACGTGTCCGTTTGGTCTGAATAAACAGCTGTGGAGAAAACAGAAAAGGGATATATAAAGTAAGACAGAGTTCCTACGAGGTGTCAAATTACCACCAGCCAGCCAAATGATGTGGCCAGTAGGTCTTTATACACTGCCAGACACTTTGGCAGGTAGTCAGCCATCGCCTGGAGGTTCTTTTTGATTCTAAAAATCATATTTGGCTGGGAAATTGGGAAACCTGGCACCAAACCAGGCACTGTTGATGGTGAACAAAAAAGTTTCCTGCCCTGGTTCCTACATATTTTTCAATGAATATTATATCGCACAATATCCATGATTAATATTGGTGAGTGTCTATGTTGAAATTCTGCAGGGTTTTTAGTGAAATATCTTATTTTGTTTTTCTTTTGATTAGATAAAATGATCACTTGGGACTAGGATGCAATAAGAAAATTTTGTATTTTGGTTATTATTCCTTCAAAAGGGTGACATGATCTGCCAGCAGCCAAGTTAAATGTTCAACACTTCAACACAACAAAAAAACAAAACATTATGAACATATCGCCATGCCATTTCCAAAACATTTTAGGTAAGTAAGTTTTCCAGGTCTGGAAAACACAACTTACAAAATTCCATTATTTTTGAGGTTTCCAATGATCATAGGAATGCTGATGAGAGTTTAAACAATGGTCTCAGACACATGAATTTGGTAAACAAGTGGGATTTTTAAGGGAAATTTTGGCCAAGTATCCCATAGCTGGGAATTTTAAGTGACTGACCCCAAACAAGCCAAAGCCTCATCAGAAAATATCTTACAGTATTGGAATTGAGGCAGGTCTTCATGTTCTGTGTCCTCTGAGCTGGTCTGGTACTCCTGAAGGAGCTGGGCACATTTTCGATTCTCCTGTTGCTCTGCCAGCTGTCCTGGTGTATTCCCATCCTGCACGAAGGAAGGAGACAACAGGAGTAAACCAAACTGCTTCAAATGTCAATATTTAGAGCCGGCCATTAGGGGATATCCTGTTAATAGCACTAAAGTTTCCTCTGTATTCACTCAGCTGTGATGAGGAACCATTGCAAGAACTCTAAACCCACTGCTACAGAAAATGTCAACTTAAAAATTACAGTAATTCACCCAAATGTCCCTATAAAACAGTGTGTAGTCCTAATGTTTGTAATTAAGGTTTTAATTATGTTGCAGTATCCAAAGAAAAACATTTTTACCACTGCAGTCTGCAGGACTATAATTGGAACAAACGCAAAAGCAAATCCCCCCCCAAACACCACAAACATCAAGTTACAGGGAAAACAGTAAGCTGGTTATCTATAAATACATAGATTATTGCATTAGCTTGTGCTGTGAAGTGTATGTGTGTAGGTGTGCATGGTGTGTTTAAAAATAAATTGCATCTAGTTACCCTCTTTACCTGTCTTAACCATTACTTTGACTCATTAGCCTTATGGAAAACGATTAGCAAAAGACTGACACTGAAGTAATGTTAAATATAATTCTTCTTACATGATCTTTGATGTTGGCGTTCCCTCCATTCATCAGGAGCAGTTTGAGGTTTTGATAACAGCCCCACAGTGCAGCAACATGAAGGGAGGTCAGGCCCTCTGAAGACCTGGGAGGAGCACATGAAAACCTCAGACTGGAAACAACGGGCCTCATGCAAGAACCACTCGTACGAACAGATTCGTTCTTAAATCATTCGCACCAGCGATTTAAGAGAACTTGCCGCATTCACCAATTTTCTCGTATTTACAATTTTCTCTTCGGTACGAACAAAATGTACGAGTGGTCCAGACCTGTCGTACGAGTCACGTACAATCAACCTGCTGTTCTCCAAAGCAAAAAAAAAACTTTGTTGTTGACTAATGGATTGTATCTCTGTCACTTTGAAGAAATTTTGAGTTTGAATATATAAATGACACTGTAAAGTAATGAATAATCATGTTGAGATTAACCAGTACAGTGGTTACAGCAACAGGAAAAACAGCAAGGGAGCACTGATGGCTTTTTCAAAAGAAGGTAGTGCGTAACTTATTTTACCAGAGCCGCATAAAATCTCATAAGTATCCATGTGGGTTAGTAGCCTATAAGTGCGCTCAATACAAAGACAAAACAAAAAACACTAATAATTGCCAGGTTATTTGACAAACACTCAGATGAGACAAAGGCAAGGTTAGATTGTATTGGGGGAAATACATTATAGAGGGAGATAAATCTGATTTCTAGGCTATTTTACTCCAGTTGCTAACTTTAATGTGGGTAAGTGCAAGTGAATCTAAATTTAGGTCTTATCAGGTTGAGGTGCAAGTCGCTGTCCAGGGCGACATCGCTGAACACCTGACAGCTATATCGCCAATTATGGCAGGTATAGGCCTATTCCTTCATCTGTCTGTGTAACGGAGGATTCCTCCTGGCCCTCCTGTTGCAGTCATGGATCGCCTTGCTTTTTGCATCTAATTTCATGTCAAGCCATTTCTTTTTTTATTTCTGTGACGGTGCCCTAACGACAAATCACTACAGTCCTATAACATTCCTATAATACTCCGATAGGGACTTAGAGTGTCTGTGGTACTCAATAGTGAGTTTATAGTGACCTTATCATGGTATTTTTGTCTTCTGTAGTATCACTATAATATTCCTATAGGGAATTATAGCTTTGTTGTGATATTTATTTAGTGTTCATCTAAAATGTATAGAAATACTACAGCTGTTTATCGCAAGGGAACGCACAAAGTTATTTTTCCCCATTCCTTGGCTTTAGCAGGGCCTTTGATTCCACTATTGAATTATATTAAATATTATATGCTTTGGTTGACTTATTTCTGATAGTAGGACTTCAATCTCAGAGCTGGTAGACTTCTCCTTAGTCTTCCTGTCAGTTTTATGAATGAAGCTTCCCTAACCTTATATGGCATTATTGGGGCGTCAATTATGCAAAATGCCATAAAAAACAACAATATACAACACAAAACACAAAACAAACAAACAAAAACAGACCCCAAAGACTTCAGCTATCCATCTTTTGTTCCATGCAGTTCTGTATTGTACAGTCTGACTGCTGTAGGCAGGGTTGCTGCTTTCAGCCTGTTTGTTCTGTACTGGACGTGTGTAAAATTGTTGCTGTTCTGTAGCAGTCTGTTTGTATTATCTGCTCTTGTCTGTGGGAGCAAGTCATGGAGTGGATGTTGTGCGTGTGTCATCGGTCAAAGAATGTTTAAAGTCGCAAGGAAACAGCATTTTGATGGTGTCTTGCTTCCATAATTTGACTTATTTCCAGTTGTAACAGGATGTTGGGGCGGGACACAACGCAGGGAGGCCCCGTTCAAAACTGTTCAAAAAGTTCAACAATGCTTTGTGCATAATCTTCACAAATTCAAATTCACCAAAATGAATAAATTCCACCCACTGGGATGCAACCATGGTGCCTCAGGAAAAGGGAACAGGGTTTTCGGGGGTGAACATCCAAAAATTCACCGATGTTGCCACTAGTGTCACTTGGAAAGTTGTGATGTTGCAAGTTTTATATGATTGGAGGGACAGCGGGGACAACTGTTCAAAAATATGTGGTGGGATTATTGGTTGGGATTTTGTATGCATGTCTACTGGCACACGATCAAGAAACCATGAAAAAAAATCAGAAATTTAAATTCTTCAGGAATTAAAAGTACTGGGATTTTGACATAAAAATACAAGAAAATAAAAATATTGTAATATTTGGCGTTTATTGTTAAATAGATAGATGTTATGATATAGAGAATTAGTTAACAAGGTGAAAAGTCTTTTTTCTATTCATTGTGATTTTAACCATACCTGACATTGGGGTCCGCTCCACACTGCAGCATCAACTTCAAGCAGCGCGTGTTCTTCTCAGTCTCTTTGCCAGCAGCCAGGTGGACTGCAGCCACTCCTTTACTACCAACCACATCAGGTCTGCCACCTTGAGACAGAAGCATCTGCACAGATCTGTCAAGGAAAGAGAGATCAGTTACAATCTATAATGGATTTGCATTAAAGCAGATTTGGTCTAAGCAAGTATTAGTGTAATGCAAATGAGCATGTGATATTCAGCATTCAAGTTATTTCAAGCATTGCTGCCCATCTGTGCTTTGTAGCCAAATAGAAAGGTCAATAATTTGGGGGTGTGACATTGCAAAATAACTGAATTAAGTGCACAATGTAGCGTTAAATGAACACATTACAGACCAAGGCATTCAAGGACTCAGAAGGAATAGCTTACAATTTAGCCAGGACAGGAAAATAACCCTAACCCTTTTCATCTATAGATAGTCTCTAAAAGTTACCAGGCAGTTTTACTGTTTTACCAGACGGAATAACTATAGTAAGACCGTACAAACGGTGCTTAGTTACCTACAAAACTGTCTAGTCGCGAGTGGTGATTTTCCACCCTGTTGTAGGAAAACATGTCTGGGCAAAGCCAAGATGAAAGAGGGATGCACATCACCTGGGGTCTCCATCGTTCACAGCTTTACACAGTTGACTTTCGAGTCTCCTCCTGTTTCGATCCATTATTATCCTTGTATCATTTAGTGTTGTATATCAGGATCATCTGAATTAGCTTATAGATCTGTGCAGCCGACATTGGCAAATCGAGGCTAGCTAAAAGCTAATTAGCGACAGAGAATAGGAAACCTATTTCTTGCACACGTCAAACTACATTTTCATATAGAGTTAGTCAGCAATACGCGTAATTCTCCGTTCTTTTCCATAAAAACCAGAAGCGAGATTTTGTATTTTCAAACTACAAAACAGCCAACATCACTTCATTGTTTACTAGCGTCATCTTTGTTTTCGAGGAAGCTTGCTATATTTTGGTCAAACTTCCCTCCAAGCACATCGACCCGCCTCTTTTTTCGCAGCAGGCGGATGTCCCGCCTACAGAAATCTTTGATTGGCTAAAACTGACACAACGCCTCCATTTTCACCAATCAGATGAGACGCTAGTTGAAAGGGAAGTATACGTCCTCCTAATCGATACTACTCGCCTAGTTTCTCCACCACTGTACTCAATCTGTATGGTGGATGGGTGTAGGCTACTATAAAGGAATAATTCAGGGTCAAGTATCAAAGCCATTCTTTTCCTTTCATCCAGTTTCAACAGCAAAATGTGACGGGACTATAACAACAGTTATAGGAAATTCAATGGCAACAGTTTTCATGTACCAGCTCTTGCACCCTTGAGGCCTTGCAGCATTTCAGAAATATACAGTATATACCTAATATATAGACATTTGGATGAAATAATGGGTTGCACACCTCTTTTAGTTTCTCTGATCTTGTTATCATTTCTTGGAGATACACTTGCATTAAATGACAATCAAATAAAGATCAAATATTTGCTCAACTAGGCTAGATGACATTTTGCAAAAACAGATTTTTGTCTACTCGAATGCATTCTATAGTGTTCTATGTCATTTTAAGATGGTACTAAAATACTAATACACTGCATGAGGTTACCGGTATCAGAGTAGAAATGGATATTATCTTTGTACTAGTTGACACTCTACGCTGAATGACTTTACCACAATCCTAACTGAATTAGGAAAACAATAACAGAGGAGATAGAAAGTGCCTTACTATTACATTTTAACAATGGCATTTTGCCCATGTTTAGAGTGAAGAAGGGGTCTGAATGGAGGTCAACAAAAGCTTGTTTGAATTGAAATGAAGAGGCACTCATCAGCTTGTTATAGACCAGATGGGCTGTTAGGAGAGGTGTGTAGGCACAGTCAACATACAAAGCTTTTATATCAAGGGTGTAGAGCTAGTGAAAATCAAGTTGAAATGCCATTACAGTGAGCTAACATGCTACTAGACAATTATTATTACTACTTTTTTTTTAGCCAAGAGACATTCACCTTTGGACAAGATGATTGGCATCTCTGACTCAAATCTGATCTTACATATAAAACAGCATAAGACATCTTAAAACATGAAACTATCTTTTAGCCATTATCAAAAGGCTACATTTTTCTAATGCTGTTGAATCTTTGAGAAATATTACCATTGGAAAATCACGTTTATTCAAAATACATATAAATAAGCTGTACAGTGGGAGTGTAGGAAGTCATACATCCATGTTACAATAATAGTTGTGTTTCAATATACATTTCACAATAGGGTAATCTGAACAGGTAGATACAGTATTTTCCTGAGTGGCAGTGCTGTGAAAGATGTGCGACTATACAGCGCTAAACAAGTGCATACAGAGCAGAGCGGGTCAGAGGCACTGGCAATGTTTGAAGAGACAAAATCTTCAAGATGGGAAACATTGAATTACACATGTGATCAGGTTCCACCTGCAGTCAGACTGGTTTTCACATGTACAGCAAAACTGATATATAACAATTTTGAAGGTGACGTCAGCAAAAATGGGACCTGCATTTTTTTTTCTTAGTGACGGATACGGGTGGAGATGGTGATAAAAAATCTTTTTACCATCGTTGGTGAGTCCAGCTTTCTCAGGACAGAGCGCTCGCTCCCTCGCTGTTTAGGAGAAAGTTTTGCTTTGAAAGCTTTTGCCTATAAGTTTTAATTCGCCACCTCCTGTGGGCTGAGAATATTTCCCACCAGTGATCATGTCTGACACCTGAAATGAATTTGGGCAAATACGGCGAATCTACATTGTCACAAGTTGGAATTCAGACTGATAAGAGTGTATTTTTACATTAAATCCTTGCCTAGTGCAGCTTTAAGTACATTTTTCATGAATCTAATTCAGCCACATATCACACATATAGAAATACAATCTAAGAATAACTGCTTTTTTGACCAAAATAGTCAGTGGAGACCTTATAATTCCAAGGTCAGATCAAGTCAAATTCCAGGGAGTCGGTAGTGTCTCAGACTCAGACAGGGCGGAGGGAGAGGAGGGCAAGCAGGAGGCCCATCAGGAGCAGCAGCAGGCTGGGGTGGATGGCTCCGGCGTGGCTCTGCTCGGAGGGGTCGACGGTGCAGGTCGTGTAGGGCTCCAGGCAGGCGGCGTACGCCATGGCGTGGGCGATGTAGTTCTGCTCCTGGACCCCGTGGAAGAGGTGTGCCATGGGACCTTTGGCGAAGATGGCCACGTCCTCTATGCCGTGGGTCTCTGAGTCTCTGGGGACAGGAGCCTGCTGACGGTAATCGTCACCCGCTGAGGGAGGAGGGGGAGAAATGAGGATTAGAATGGCTCTAAGAAATCTCATCCCTCAAAGGGCATAATGACATGCCGAACAGAATTCAACAGTTGTATGTTATCGGTTTGTTGTTATTTGTGGCTGGAAAGAATGAGACAGGGATGTTTTTTTGGTTTGTAGGTCTTCAAGTTAGACCCTCTTCAGACTTGGGTCAAATACCATTTGCAAATAACTCTTAATATTTGAAGAGCTCTTGTCCAAAATGCTATATATCTATTACAGAAAAACAAAAAAATTCTCTCAGATTTCTCAACTTTAGAGGACACGTTCAGTAAAAGTGTTATCACTTTGTCAACCAAGGACTTAAGTTACTTACTGTTCTTTAAAAGGTACCAACATTTGTTTTCAGTTTGTGTTGGCAATCATTTTGTGAGTGTAAAAGTATAACTTCTTTTCAAATAGTGTATATGTCATTTTGGAACAAAGCTCTTCATTTTGTTTTGACCTGCTTTTCATACCAGCTGGTCACTAACATTTAGGCCATCCTGTGGCCTTTTAGCTGATCCCTTTTAGCTCTTGTCCAGAGAGACTTATAGTGAGTGAGCAGGTAGGGGTTCAGTTTCAGTTTGACAGGACACATGGCTTTTGTGGGGATCAAACTTGTGACCTTTCGGTGATGGGACAATATGGGACGATGTGAGATTCCATCCTGCCCCATTAGAGGGATTTGTGCTTCCATAACTACCATCAGCATGAGCGCAATAAGTTTTACTCCAAAGTTATTTACCATGCAATCTGTGTAAAGTTTCCTCTAAGACACTCAAGTAATATTCAACTGATTCACTTCTTCAATGTGATTCCACTGTAGGTGTCCAGTTGCACCACAAGATGGCGCTACCACATTACCCCAGCTTCTCTAGAATGCTAATCATGATGGCTGTATGGAGGGCTACACTTACATGAAATTGACTCATTCATATCTGGGCGAGATCCATTGACAATCTGGTATCCTGGTCCATTTCCATACACAGCAGTGGTGAAGTGCTTGTTGTCGGTAGCCAGTTCTCTGGACACTCCTTTAAATCAGAGGACAAAATGTTATCTAGAGGTTTGTTCTGACTTGGACAATCATTTGTGACAGAAACCCCTCTTCCTTGATTTAAACGTAAACTGCCGTCAGCTGTAATCAAATGACAAATGAGCTGTATGTGTGCGTTTTACCTAAAACCGGGTTTCCTCTGGCAGAATATCCTCCGAAGGCGAAGACGTGGGAGTGGTCAGCGGTCACCACAGACAGGGTGTCCAGCTCACTAGTGAGTTCAGCCGCCCGTCCGATCGCCCGGTCAAACTGCACCGCCTCATAGAGGGCTCTTTTGGCTCTGCCCCCATGGTGACCGTGGTCAATTCTCCCCCTTGAAGTCCAAAAAAACACACTGACAAATAAGCATGAGTAATAATGTCCCTGCCCTTAGTACTTTTGAACAGATTTAAATTAGTCTTTGCAACTCTCATTTCTGTTCGATTTATTCAACATAAATCAGTGTAGTACTGGTGTCCCACTGGAAATTTGAAAAGTCCAATGATCTTGCAGTAACTGAAGAGTTTCCAAAAAGAGATACGCACTATTTGAAAACTGTGACCCCACCAACAACATGATTACTGGTATGAACATAAAAATCACCACTGAATGAATCACTCGTGAATCACCACTGAGGTTTTGTTTGTTGTTTTTTTTCTCAAATGGATATACTGCATTATGGAATAAAAACCCTTCAATTCTTCCCTGAACGGCCTGTACTTTCTGCCGTCCTGATGTGGTGATGAGCCCAAGACCTACAGAAAAACAATTATACTCATCTTCCACAAAAAGGAAGAATCCTCTGGGGTTCTTGCTGAGAATCTTGATGGCTTTCTCCATCATCTCGGTGAGGGAGGGGTCCGTGTTGGGATTGCGTTCCAGCTCGTAGCGACAGTCTTTGGGCTCAAACAGACCTAAATGTGTCGAGAAATTGGAAGCCGCTGCATGAGGAACTACAAAACACGAGCCAATCGGTGGGTGCTTTTACCCAAAGCCCTTCAGGGTATCAGGAGTCCATACATTTTTGTTTCCTGCTTCACTTGGAATAATAATAATAATAATAATAATATATATAGCACTTTTTAAAACAACAAGTGCTTTCCAAAACTGTTTGGGTTTGAGTACATAGAACAGAAGACAGGAGTAGATTAAAAATGAAACCAAATGAAACCAGACTTGAAGATAAGATAAAGCTGCACTAGGCAAGATTTTTACATAGAAATACACCTGTTTTATTACTCTAAATCACAAATTGGTTGTCCCATCCCCGCTAAATGAGACCCCATAGTTTACCCTACTTGCCCAAATAAATTTCTGGTGTCAGGTTTGGTCACTGGAGTGAAATATTCTCTGCGCATAAGAAGCGACAAATTTAAAGTTACAATCGAAATACAAAACTGTCCCATAAACAGCAGCGAGTGAGCGCTCCGTCCACAGAAAGCTGGACTCACCAACATTGCTGCCAAAAGATTTTTTTAGAGAGTTTTTACAATCCCCACCCCTACCAGCCACCAAGAACAAGAAATGTCAGTCCAAGGAGTGTGCAATTTGACTGACATAATGTTACATGATTTTCTTGGTCATGAAGTCCTTCAAACTTCCAGTTATCTCTCGCTGCCAGAGTGTGAAGTTGCCTAGAGCAGCTTTAATTCTCTCCATCAGTAATTTCTTATTATGGGTGAAGAGTAGCAGCCAGGCAACTTCAGAGGGAGAGGATAGAAGAGTAATGCACTTTTTTTTTTTTTTTTTTCACCCTAGTCAAACATAGGCAGTGCGCTCCTAGCCTTGTTCTAACCTGTAGCCGACTCAGTATCTGCAAAACATCGTTAAACAGTCTGTACAGAACCAGGGCTAATTAGCTGACTGGTTCAGATATATATTGCATCCTGGTTAATGATTCTTTACTTATGAATGGCATCTTTTACAACTCTCCAGGAAACAGTAAAATTGATTGGTAAAATCTGTAACATTGAACACACATTGATACTGAATGCTGTACTGTATATGCAGAGTGATATGTATAGTCCACTGTATATTCTCTATCTTGAATTGTGAGGTTTCACTATATGTGAGGTCCTTTTTAACTTTATGAAGTACTGTTGTCCTTGTATCATGTGTGTCAATATGTACTGTGAGACTCTGGAAAGTGTCGATATGTTTCTCCGTCAGTGTCACAGAGACAAATACGTGTACATTTGTACAATTGTGATTGGTGAATGAACTGATTCTGATTCTGTTGATGCATCTGAATTCTTACCAATCAGGTAGTCTGTCTTCACAGGATCGACGGCATCAAACTCGGCCTTGTTCCACACATATTTAGCATTCTGTGGGCCGCAGATAAAGAGGAACAAACACTGTTAGGGATGCAGCTCCAAGCAACTTCTGAATGATTGATCTGCAGTAAGGTGGGAAGGGTGGTATTTTTTAAATAATGTAGTGTTCTCAAACTGATCAGAAAAAACATTAGGTTTTTTTTTATTTTGGTAACTCGGGAGATTGTACATTTATCTGCAACTCATCCACAAAATCTCCCATAATCAGCATTTATATGGAGCATTTATAGTTTCAGAAAAAACGTTTCTGAGAAAAAATGTTTCCTGGATTAAAAAGAGGCCGACTTTTTGGGAATCTGGCTCATTGGCTACTTACTTTTTACATGTTACAAGTAATCCACCAAAATTATCTGTTGTATCTCTGTCTGTATATTAAGTGATTTCAGTTATCCAGAGTTGGTGTTGTTTTTTTTGGGTTTTTTTTGTCACATAAACGGTAAGTTTTCCCAAAAAGTTGGTGTAGTCCTTTAGCATGAGCATAACATTTACTTTTTTGTTCTTGAGCCACTCAGCTACGAGATCCACTCCATCGTTACGGTCTCCTGTATAGGTCGGATACTCCGGGTCCGGTGTGGTTCTGGGAAACATGTACTGACGACCTCCACCAAGAATCACCTGCGCCGAGAGACATGATGGCCAACAGTTCATTTACATTTCATACATTTTAAGCATTTATCAGATACTCAGGGGTTCAGTGTCTTGTACAAAGACACTTGACAGTATAAAGACAGCATACACAGCTGTTGGCAGACACACTGACTGCTGCAGTGATCGAACCTGTGACCTTTCAACCTGCTGCCCCTGCAGTTTATTCTTTATGTGTGTGAAACATGTTTCTACAAAGGACATTTACACACCGAGGGATTTCTGGGTAATATGTGAGTGTTGAACTATTGTTTTGGATGTTAGTTTTGACATACGGTGCTACTGATATTGCTAAGTAATCTTCTCATTATGAATACCTAGTGATGTTTCCATAGATGAAATTACCATATTCTCTTCCAAACCTGACACAAATTATCCTTGTAGATGGCCTATGGGAATACTGTCATCAGTCTTGAAGGAGCCATAACTTTGCAGTGTTTTAGCCTTTGCCTTAGCCTTTTCATTCTACTTCTTCATGATTCTTCTTAATCATATAAGTGATGTAATGCTTAGGAGAACTGCCTTGATCCACATGTGCCCTCCAGCCGCCTGAGTCCTCCACCCCCCCTTCCTCCCCCCACCCTATAAATCATTATTAATAGTCTGTCCCTCCAGGCTGAAGACCTTCTTCATCTTACATTTATCTCTACGTTGTGGACCAGCTGGTAGGCGACGTCGTGGCAGCCATTTTTGATAGCCTCTTCGGTGAGGTCAGAGTCGGAGTACCAGCCTCGGTTGGCGGTGTGAGCGTAGGTGGCCCCGGGGGAGGCGTGCTGCACTCGGGTCGTCGTGACGATCCCCACCGATTTCCCTGAAACACACAGAGGAAGGACAGCAGCTCTGATCACAATGTGGACATCTTTATTCTTTATTCTATATTCTCTATCAGGATCCCAAAAAGCTGATGCCTCAGTGTGCGCTTGTCTTCCAGGGCTTTTAAAGATTTTAAAACTCAGTTGACATTGCAAGACAGATAGACATGGATATTACAACATAAACATTTACAGAAATTCAACAAACTACGAGGCAATCCTAAAGGTGATCCACCACTGTTGAGTAAGGATGCAAGACTATTTAAAACATATTAAAGCCAGATATTAGACATGGGAGATGCAAGGTCTGTTAGATCAATGTTTTCAAGTCAACTGGTTAAACATGCAGATGTCATTTCAGATACTTTTTAAATGTATATTTATGTTGTATTTATGCGATTTGGATCAGGAGTGAATTCCACTCTGTAATTCCGATATAAACAGTTCTTCTCATGAGATTTGTTCTTAATCTTTGTCCTTTTTAAGCACTTTCAAATTAAATTCTTTCAGCATTCAACCAATGGCAAAGGTATTCATTGTCTGGGTGTGTGCCTTTTATATTCCATTAACATGAAATATACCATATTACATTTATAATTACACGGTTTTGTTTGCTTTCTCTTGTTTCTATCTGTATTTAAATTCCTTTGCTGCTCTGCCAAGCACTTTGTGATGAACCTGTTTTCTTAAAATAAAAGCTAAATAAATTAATTTGACTTGATTTAGACAAAGAAAGCCCAAAGTAGAACAGTTCCATATTATGACCATAATTTCCATAAGAATCTTTGTTCTTAAAGGGACAGAAGTTCGGGTAACACAGTGACCTTATTCCAGTGTTTTAACCTGTGTACAAAGCTGTAAGTACACAATAATACTGTGCTGTGTAAATACTTCATGTACAAGGTCCTAACAAAACAATGTAAGCACAAATATTACAAGCATAAATACACTGGAATGAAAGCACAGTGTAAAGTAAAGCGTTGCCTACCTGACATCTTGGCGTGGTAGAGAACAGACTTGACCTCGTTACCGAAGGTGGCGCTGCAGTTGTACCTGGGCGTGGCGGCGGTGACGCCCAGCGTGCCGTAGTTGGCCTTCACGCCGCATAAGTACGCTGTGGCTGTCCCGGCGCTGTCTGGCATCTGCTGGTCCACGTTGTACGTCTGCAGGCAGCAAACACAGTCAAACACACGTATACAATATTCAAATTCATTATTGAAATATTCAGTATTCTAGGCAGTTAGTTAATGCAACTTACACCGACTTACAACTGATCTGCGGACTCTGGTGACAATTTCAAAAAGCAGCTAAAGACTCATGTGTTCGGGCTGGCCTTCATTTAGCCTTTTTTTGTTTTTATGTTTTGTTTTTAGGTCTTACTGTTTTTTTTTTTTACTGTTTTCTGGTCTTTAACTATTTTACTCCTGTGAAGCACATTGTGACTTTGCTCTGTGAAAGGTGCTATATAAATAAGCTTTACTTACTTACTGAATAAGCTTATATGCCTAGATTGCCAATATTACAAGCAATGTGCAAGGGTCAGGACATATTCAGTGATCCTATAAGACAGCCAGTCAAAACTGTAAATACAGGTCTGTTTAACTCCAGTCATCACAAACATTACAAACCTTTCTACAGCCTGGAAACACATGCTAAACTCATGTCTGGCTCACATACTGTCAGCCCTTGCATCAAAAGCTCAAACAATGAATTCCGTAAGCAGCCTTTCTACAGCATCAAAATAATGCAAACCTCATGTCTGGCACACTGCAGTCAGACACTGTCAGTCCTTACATCAAAAGCTTAAAACATAAATTTCAGAGTGGAAAATGGCCTTTCATCCAATAAATCTCTATGTAAACAAAGCCGTACTGGTTCTGGGTGAAGACGTTTGTGGCCACAACAGATGAAAAGTTGTTTGAATCCTTGTTTAACCAGACGGTTTGAGAATAGTCTCAGAAAGGATTCAATTTTCAAACAGTTTGTGTATCTGGGACAACCCATATTCATCATTCACTCACTTCATCATTCACTTTAACAACATGTTCATATCGTTAAATGCCTTTACTGAATACTCAATTCTGATTGACCAAGAAATTAGCACATTCTGAGGTCTGTTGATTCTGAATAACGGGCCGATGTTTCGTGTAAACATGTCACTCCAGAGTCAAGAAGTCTGGTCCATATTGCTGATTTATAATCAAATTAACTGGTGTCACCTCATACCAAAACCCTAACCCTACTGTAGACTGTCCTGCTGGACTATATATATATATATATATGTATTTAAATATTGATTCTTGCAGCACACCAAGTATCTAGAAAAAGTTCCTTTATTGTACAAGAGATAAAAAGAAGAAGCAGGAAGCGAAACATGTTGTTCGCCCCTAAACTTTTTGTCTTGTGTAAAATAAAGGAACTTTTTCTAGAGACTTGGTGTGCGAGGTGGGCAAGATTCAATAATTTGCAACAGTGGTTTTTCCTGCACTTGCCATCATCCTAAAAAACATCTTTCAGTAGTGTAAGGGTTGATCAATTTTAGTTATACATGTAAAGTTATATGCAAGTTACTTTGGCTTGTTTCATGTCAAATGATTATAGCTGCGTCCCCTACATAATAAGATGAGTCAATATGTGACATTCTTTACACGTGTTGTATTAGAAAGTACAATAAACATTTGTTATCCCAAACTACACACATGCATGTGTTGAAAATTACACATCCTCTTGTTAAAAGTATGAGTAACTTATTTAGCGGCCCGGGGCAGGTGTGCGGTCTGACCTTAGATAACGCCAGGTAAGGGAAGGTATCCATGACCAGACTGGTCTCCTCTCCAGACTTTCCTGCCAACTGGCCTTTGAGGATCCGGGTGGCGGTCACCGTGGGCACGCCCATACCTGCAAACAGGTGGAAACACACCTGAATGTTAGATAACATCGGCCGGGGAGCGAGGAGGCACAAGCTGGCCTTTGTGCCCTGTGACCCCGCGCCTGTAAGACCGAGCTGATGTGAGAATTAAAAGACGGGCGTTGACATCATGTGAGGTATTTACGATGCTGAATTTCACATGTTGGAAATGTTTTGTTCCCAAAGGAGAAAGAGTGGCGACTCTTTCAAAATGATTGGTTGCACACAATTCAAGAAGTATGGTACTTTTTGAAGAAGTAGTAGTTGGTAACATAAGTTCTTGGTTGGCAACATTTTTACAACATTTGTATTATAACTTTTAAAGACTGGATCTTTAATCTAATTTAATTGAAATCATTTTAGAGATGCTGAGTGATGAAGTTAATGATTTATTTTCTTCCAAAAGGCAAACTCTTCTTATACTCAATGGAAGCAAGATGATAGAGAATAAAGCAACTGCAGTAATATTCCATCTGTCTTCTCCTGTACACACTTGAGTATACTCTCTTACACTCTGATGAACATTTTATGATCCTTATCTGTGCTCCTCCTGTAAGCAACTTTAAGTATTTATGATAGATTCAGATTAGATGAAACCTTAGACAATCATCTCTCAGCACACAAATTACATCTAATGAAGTAGGTGAAAGGGGAGTTAGGTCAAAAGAAATTACCTATTTTTGCCTTGACCACATGTTTTTCAAGGCATTCAGAGCAATCATCAACTTGACCATATAAAATCAGATTAATTAGACCCTTGAATGTCATCAAAGCTAATGCGAAAAACTGGTTGGTTGTAACCGCACACTCAAGGCCCAGGACAGTGGATTCAATGCAAAAAAGGATCTTTACTGAAGACCATGATGATGTGAACATACAGCTTCAACAGGCTGATAAAGTCTTGAAAGTCTTGAAGTTCCTGGAGACAAGTTACCTGTATTTCAAGCTTCACCTGCTGTGTACTGTGGCATCAACACTGACTGGATGGTTTTAGTAGCGCTGATAGAGATCATCCCGCCTAAATGTAGTGTAACATCACCACTGGGCCTTTCACATCAAGAACTTAGCTATTTGTTTTCATAAACGTGTCAGTCATGGAGTGAGCAAAAGTTCCTGGCCAACGCACACACTGATCAAAGCTTAGCTCCGCCACTATCAGTGTGATAAAATATGGAGTGTGTGGGACGTGTGTGTGTGTGTGTGTTTGTGTTTGGGTCAGTAGGGTGTAGGCTGCTGTAAATGTCAACCATAAATCCATAATTTGCTTATAATATGGTAACTTGGGCTGAATATAAATATATTGCCAAATAGTTGTTCTTGGGTCATGGGGTTTTATAGAAGGCAGTAAACAGCAGTAACTACTTGAAGCGTGTTTTAAAGGTTTGAGGTCATGGGGTTTAGATTTCATATCAGCAAAAATGATCCCATAAAGGCTTTTAAATGATATATACAGTCCGCTTCAGTAGCAAAACATTTTTTGTTTTGACAGGAGGTAAACTTTGAATTTTTTTTTTTTCAGTATCACTACTATGTTTACATATCTTCGGCCTGGTGGGGAAGAATCCTCCCTCTTTACCCCGTTTGCACCCCAGCCTCTTCCTCAGGGTGCGATCACACCTACAGTTATTTTTCTTTGGTCCGAGCCGCAGTGGAAAAATTTGCTTTGTTGCATTTTGTAATTGTTTAGTTTAGGTTCACACTGGCCAATTACAAGTGAACCAGGGTTTGTAAACAAAAGTCACATGACTCACAAGTAGCTTGTTTATTGGACAGAGTTTTAGTAACCTCTCTGTCATCCTGCCAGGTTGGAGAATTTGGCAGCGGGTGAGAGTCAAAACATGCTGATTCCAGTTCCTGTGACTTTAACTAAGCATGATGGACTTGTCTGCACCTTTAATTGATGTTCATACAAGTTAAGAACACATGAAGAGATAGCTGAATATGAGCATCAGTCCAGACTTCATTTTGTTCTACTAGGCTTTCCATGTATGAGGAACTGCTGGCTATTAGATGTCAACATCCATCTTCTAATACCCATAAACCCTTGTGTTTTGGGGTTGTTTCCTGTAGTTAATTTGAATTACGTTCTCACTCCTAACAAACAGCACCGCAGTTCTCTTGGACTGAGACTTGCATTTCCTCAGTTACTTTAATTTACTTGGTTATTTGGTGCCACCCAAGTTCGAATGGCATTGTTCCCACCAGGCCAAACGAACAGAACTAAAGGAGTAAAAACTCCAGTTTGAATAAACTGGTTCCCAACACGCTTGGTGTGAAAGCCTCTGTCTCAGACTCACCGTCCCCCAGGAAGAGGATGACGTTCTTGGCTTTGTGCTCGTTAGGCTTCATGTTCAGCGCGCTGTGCAGCGCCTGCTTCGCCTTGTTGTTCCAGTAGCTGGCATGGAGCTCTTCCTCTGAGGAGAGACAAGACAGAGAGACTTACAACAGATGGACAGGTAGGGGATTCAGTGTTTTACTCAAGCAGACATCAACAGGACACATGCTGGACACATTAGCTGGTGTGGGAATCACACAACGGGACAGTCTCTCTCACCATCCAGCAATGTCTTATTAGATGTATCTTACTTTTACATTTTACATCTACATTTCAGGCAGACATTCATACCATCTAGGAATAGTAATCAGATTACTTTTTTGTAGTAACGAGTAACTTAACACGGTATCTGATATAGGTTAGCTGGTCAGAAAACTGACCCACATGTAAACTTCAGTAATTGGAAATACTTAATGCATTAATTTGAACTGCTCAAAGGAAAAGGTATCCCGCAAGTTATGCATTGTGGACAAACGCCTGTCAACTGCAAAGAATAGCACTTCAAATTTAAAAAAGCATTTGCATAATAAACACAATACAACGACAGTTGAGAAGAAAAGTGGGTAACTTGAAAGTGCTCAAACGAGTTACTTTTAATAAAGAGTAACTATCTAAAGTAACTGGTTGGAATTTAGGAGCAGTAACTTTCCCCAACACTGTAGATGACTGACATTACAAGCAACCTATGATAAGAAGTGCAAGGGTCAGAGCCATAATAGAATGAGAAGTGCTTGGAAAATAAATAAAAGAAACAAGAGAGAGGAAAGACTCTGATATTGTGCCCATGTTCAGTCATCTAATTCAATTGTGGGCCCATTTTGTCTAAGCCTTTTTGTCTGTTATGTTATTGTGAAAGTGGTTCTAAAAGATTTATGGGTGTGATTTATTGAGTGAGTTTTTTACAACTGTATTTTTCTGCAGCCTCAGTAGAAACACAAGTATGATCAATAGAATAAAAAAAAGGTCATTGCCAGTTAAGAAACAATATATTGTTGCTGTCTGGTAATAACTGCAATTTCGGTTCTTTTTCTTTTGTCACTTGAGTTGAAAGTCTACATGACCATTTATACTATATATTAAGTGAGTTTCATGACCGCTTGGGCCTTTGAACTCTGCTTGAAACCCAATTGTATAATTTCCACATGACATGGGCATCAGTGAGAAAGGCAGCATTCTTTTTTCTTCCTTCCTGAAACACACAGTTTTTGCAGATACATTGTTCTTTGTCCAACAACAGCAATATGTGACAGAGCCTTACCTGAAACAGAAAAAGCCCAACTCCACTCCACTGAGAGGAAAAGCAGTAATCCAGTAAAGATGAGGTTGTGTTTGCCAGCCATGTTTTTGGCTATATGTGTGTGTGTGATAGTGACATTAAAAGGTAAGCTGGACCACAAGCTGCGGTCCCTTTATAGCTGCAGACAGGGAGCAAAGGGCACATGGAGGAGCCTTACTGGGTGAACGAGAGGTTACTTACAACACACACACACGTGCCACACACACACACACACACCCACACACACACACACACACACACACACACACACACACACACACAAAGGACAGGAGCAACCTAAATTGCGCCTTGGCATCTGAAAGAATACAGCAGGATTTACATTTTTCATCCACTTATCCAATATTTCTTGAAAGTGGCATGTGACATGAGCACTTGTAGTTTATTATGATGTGTCATGTGACAGTTTTATATCATGCATACCAAATTCACAAGGAATGACTTCAAGCCTGCAAATGTGGGTTTCCTGCTCAGATAGAGAAACTTTTCTTTGCTTTTCTTTGCTTTCTGTCTGTCTGGTTATCGTAGCTGTAATGTCTCAAAGTTCAGCTGATGTCACTTTGTTCATCTGTGGTTGAGTTTAGAGAACATGTTCCTTGATTTTTTTCAGTGGTTCTGACAAGTGTACAATGCATTCTTTATTTTGAAGTGTATCTGCGCTACTTTTAGTAAAAAGAAAGCTTTGCAAAAAATATCTTACACACATCTAACACGAGAAAATGTATCTGAGGCTCATTAATGTTTAATCTGAACAGCGCTCTAATGAGTTCATGATCTGTGTTTTTTTTATTGGTTTCCGGTTAGCTGAACTGCAAACGTGGCTGCGATAAGGAGTGCTATCTGGCAACTGTTAACCAGTAACATTGTTAATCATTGTTGTCAAAAAATCACTGTAAATATATGCCACAATCATCTCATAATGATGATGATTACAATGATTTATGGTAACCTGCTTATATATTACAGCTTTACAAAGCCCCGCAGATCATATCTGAGTGGTGTGACGTCAGAATTTACATTCAACAAAGTGGCCATTTGTAGACGTTCAGGCGTTATTACCTGATAACGTGTGTGTGTGTGTGTGTGTGTGTGTGTGTGTGTGCAGGTGGGGAACAATCTGCCTATTGTTCTTCAGTGAAACCCTAGTGTTGTTAAAACCCACTCTTATACTGACTGGTCGAGTGTTTAGAAGGACCGTCCTGTGAGTGGAAGGTCACAGGTTTGCCAATGTGTTACAGCACAGTCTGTGTCGAGGCACTCGCACATCCGATCGTTTCTGTAACAGGTGCTTGGCTTGGGATTGCAACTTTAGAATAAGAAAAGAAGCCCGCACACTGTATCTTGCTTGTAGCACTAGAGTGATTTATTTAGCAAAATAAATCACTCTAGTGCTACAAGCAAGATACAGTGTGTACACGTGATCTTCACATGAAAAACCTTTGCTAATGGTTGAGTTTATAGGCAAGTAAAACAACTTCTGTTAATTACCCTGAGGTCCCTCATGTGGGATGATCATTACAAACACATGATTCACAGCCAAGCTTTGTTCAAGCCCACAGAACTCTATTTTAAATTCTAGTCACGATCCCAAGGTTGATCTGGATTGCATCTGGATTTTTCCATTTGATGTAATGGTGCAGCCATAAAAAAATGGCTTCTTGGGTTTGAATATTTCACTCAGTATAAGCATGATATAGCTTCAATGAAGCATTGGAAGAAGTAGATACAGAATATGTCATATAACATTGTCATACTGTATGGAAAAGGTATTTCTTATAACTTTAAAGCTACTAAAGGGGAAATTTAAGGGGAAACTCAGGGTGCGAGGGGTTAAGGTTTTGGTCAATAAGAAAAACTCCAACATCCTTACTTTCCACCGTGCTGTTTCAACATCAAATTACCACGTGTTTCTAGTTGTGTCTGCTCCACGTAATCCTTTCATTTCTCTCACTTTTCGTGCACAGAGTGCGTTACTTGCATTTTAATAAGTCGTGCTCATGACCCATTAGCAGCCATGTGTCCTTGAGCAACACGCTGAACCCCCCTACCTGCTGATCCACTGCAAGTTACTCCCATCAAGAGCGTCAGATAAAAGGCCAAAAAATGCAACATGAAAGTAGCTATAACAGACCGTCTGCCTGTCTGTCTGAGAAACTTGTTTCGGACTCCTCTCACATCCTCTCTTAGTAGTTTTCATTATCTTTTAATGAACCAATTGGCCCGCGGTGCAGACTCTCCCTGTACAAGCTGGATCAGCACTAGCCCTCGCTTGTACTGACTTCAGTAATACCACTAAATGCTAATGAATGGATATCCAGGGGGTTGAGTCAAGGTGAGATGCAGAAAGCAATCCTTTACACACCCAAATGTGACTGGGAGTGTGTGTTTGTGTGTGTGTGTGTGTGTCTTGAATTCTTGCATACAATTTCTTTCTGATACGGTAGCATTTGATGTTCAACTATAAAGACTATCTTATCTTATCTCGTTCATTATGTGTTATGACTTTTGGGGTTGATGGGTTAAGGGATTGGAAGGTGAGGGTGAGGGAGCAGTAAAAGTGACCATAATAATAATAATAATAATAATAATAATAATGATAATAAATAATATCTCAGATGTTATAAATTATTAATCTTGTCCCTGAGTGAACTGAGTCAACTAAAGAGTGCTTCAGCATGAGTGACAGATAGGATTTGTGTATTTTTAAATGTTGTTTATCTCCTGTTTTGCACTTTTTAGACACACCAACACAGTTTCTATTCTAATCCTCCTAAAAGTAGCAGTACCATAATGGAAAAATACTTAAGTAGAAGTAAAAGCCCTGCATTCAAAATGTAAAAGTAAAAGTATTCAAAATTCAAAAAGTAATAAAGTATCAAAATGTTCTCATTCTTAAAAACGGTCCCTTTCAGAGTGTTAAATTATTGAAGCATTAACCTGTAAGAAGTATTTTAATGTTGAAGGTCTAACTGCTCCATATACTGTTGGCTAGTTTAAACTCTAACAATGCAGCATATTTTATGAGCTTATTGTATGTTTTGCATGTAAAACCTTATTCTGCAAAGTAACTAGTAACTCCAGCCGTCAGATAAATGTAGTGGAGTAAAAAGTACAATATTTCCCTCTGAAATGTAGTGGAGTAAAAGTAGAAAGTCTCACAAAATAACCCTAACCCTGTTTTACACGCACCAACACAGTTTTTATTGGCTCAAACCTTGACCTCGACTTTGACCAAAAGCTCAATATGGAATGTGTTATCGATGGGACAAGTTATTGATTGGGTAGCAAGGTGTCTGAATGGTTAGAGTGATTGTACCATAACAGAAAGGTCACAAGTTTGATCCCCTCATCAGCTGTGTGACCTGTCAAACACACTGAACTCCTTCTGCTCGCTCACTGCTGTAACAGCTAAATGTCTAAAATGTAAATGTAACATAAACAATTACTACAATCAAATGTGTTGGAGCACGGACTCAAGGACATAAGGAAAAGTCAAGTTTTGTTTTAATCTTTTACATAACTAACATTTGTAAAAACAGTATAAAAATACATTGACAATATCTGCTTACGAAATACATTCATGTAGGACAATCCAAATAGATTACATGCCAAGTGATAAACAATCTTTACTATTTGGAACCAATGAGGTCAAAATACAAACTTATAAAAACCTTAAAAGCTACTTGTTTTCCCCTCCTGAGAGACTCAGGAGGAGATACAGCATCTTAGTATGAGTTCCTGTAAGCTCTGCTGGTGCGGCAGGTTGGCTCATAGGTTCGGGTCCTGTAACCGTCAAGTCACGGAGTCGATCCCCACATTGACCAATGTGTACATCAACTGCATCATGTGTGCATGTGTCAAGATGCCGAACCCCCGACCTGCTCGCTTGCTGCAAGTCACTCTGGGTAAGAGCGTCAGCTAAATGCCTGAATTGTAAATTATAGCTCAGTGCGAGTGTTTGAAACCTGTGATATGGAGAGAGATTAGTGCCAGCACAGGTTGTGTTTGAACTGCAGAAACGAGACAAGGACAAAAACTTAACTAGCTACTGAAACAACCAGCTACTGAAAACTAGTAGCAGTAGTAGTAGTACCTGTATGACCTACGACCTCCCAGACGTGTCTCAGAGTCTGAAATGTGTGTCTTAATCTGAAAACTGAGATATAGTTAAAACTTAAATTCAATAATGATCATATTTAATTTCAAGCTGTTTCATTCAATTTCAAATGGCTTAGAAATTTTATGTTAATTTATTAAAAAGAAACCTTTTTCTTAATTTAACGGTTCAATATGAGCATGACAAATTCAAATTTAAACAATTCAAATACAATCTCTGCTGGCATTACTCTCTCTCCATACCTGTCAAACATCTTCCAAAGCAAAAACAACAAACAGTACTTCAGTGAACTTGTAGTATCAGTGATTCTGTTTTCCTCATTGACCTTGATCAATGAGGTGAAATGAGTACCTGGAAATAATTGCTTCATCAGACGGGCTGATACGCCTCATGACTTGCACTTTTAAAGTCTCTGGAGCCACTGTCGGTGTCTCATTATATTTAATCAGTTCATAGATGAGGGTGCGTTGCAGCCCACTGGAATCCCAATGCCCAATGATACTGGTTGGAAATAGCCCTTATAAAATAAGTGCTGATGACTCCACAATGACAGCAGCTGCATGTTTGTGAAAAATGTCTTTATGTGTGTGTGAGAGCATGTTCGTGTCTGCATGTATACTAGCCTGCCTGTCTGTATGTGTACTGTGTGTGTGTATGTGAGAAAGAGATAGTACATGCATGTTCAGGACTGCAGTTTTGCATGCATGCTAAGCTACCAGCTTGTGTGTGTGTGTGTGTGTGTGTGTGTGTGTGTGTGTGTGTGTATGTGTGCGCGCGCACAGGTGTGTCTGAGTGTCTGTGAAGACATACATGTTTATCTCTGGATTTTTTCAAGCATACTGGCTTACCAGACTGTGTGCATACAGTGAGTGTGTATGCGTGTGTGTGTGCATGCATACATGTTTGTGTGTGCGAGTGCATGTTCATGCCTGCATTTTTGCATGCATACTAGCCTGCCTGCATAGGTGTACACTGTGTGTGTGTGTGTGTGTGTGTGTGTTTGTGTGTCAGGGTTGGGACCATTCATGAACTGAATTGAGAACGCATGGTAAATTCCAATTCCAATTCCTGGAATTGGAATTGGAATTGGAATGTCACCCAGCTCTAATGAAACAAAATGTGAATTGAATTTGAGTGACAGGAAACAGAATTGAATTCCATTAATTCTATAACATTCCAGAGGTTGTAAACATTGCTGTATAAATCAAACATTATGAATCAAATAAAAGACAGTTAAAATAAATAAATTAAATGATAATGTATGTATTACGATTACATGTTATGTATCAAATACCACCTGAAAGGTACCTTTAACATTTTATGATATTCAGTATTGATAATATATAACACTACATGTAATCTCAGATATGTGGTAAGAAAAACAAAAAAACATGGAATTTCACAGAATTTCATTGAATTAGATTAAACTTCCTGAAATTCCAGTTTAATTCAAAGTCTGTTTCCTGTAGTTTTTTTCAAATTCCAACTCCTCAATTCAATTGGAATTGATGAGTTGAATTCATGAATTGACCCCGACCCTGGTGTGTGTGTATGTGTGTGTTCACGAGTGTGTACGGTCATCTGAACAGCAGCCAGAGGAGGCCGGCCAAGCCGAGCAGCGGGCCGGAGAGTGTGTTCACACACCCGGCGGAGGCGTGCGGGTGGGGGGGGCAGTCTGTGTAGGGCTCCAGGCAGGCAGCGTACGCCATGACATGAGCCACGTAGTTCTGCTCTTTGACCCCGTGGAACAGGTGGGCCATGGGGCCTTTGGCGTAGATGGCCACGTCCTCCCCGCCGTGCGTCTCAGCGTCCAGCGGGACGGCGGCCTGCTGCATGTACTCCTCATCGTCTGGGGAGGAGAGAGAGAGAGGACGGTTCAACCACACTGGTTAACTGAAGAGTTTTTATACTCATCTATCAGGTGACAAAAAGTAGATAGATGTTCAGCAAAGTGTCATTTTCCTATTTGCTGCATCTCTACAGACTATGTAACCCTGACCCTCACAACCTGAATCCAGACACTGAATATCTATAGAATGCTTTTCACACTATTATGAATATCAACTGAAACTCGTAGTAGACGTTTTAGTCACACATAATAGCCACTTGATAGGAAGTTGATTATCAGCATTGGACTATTCAAATGAAGTGTGACCTTGAAAATGAAATATCCACCGTTAGAAAATGTACATGTACACACACAGACACACAAACATGCGGAATGATAGAAGTTACAAAATTAAACCAAAGAGAATTCGAGGCACTGTCACTGCAAAAGTTTTATTTTATTTTAGTGTTATTGTACATAGGCAATCTAAAAAGTTAAAACTGACCAATGCGTTTCAGCTCAAATGAGCCTTTGTCAAACTAACTTTTAACTGGCTTTTAACATTTGCTGTCACAACAAGGTTAGGGTTTTTAATACATGCTCCCAAACCTTTGGTCATTTACCAAATAAAACCAAAACAGTGCTTTTAAAATGCAGAAGGTGATTTCAATCCTGTTGACAAAATGATAGCACATTTACTGCCTGATTTCTCAAAATTTTAGACATACTGAAGGATAAAGTTAAACTATTTTTCCCCCAAAAAGAATATATAATGTTGGTAACCAGGTAGGAGGTTGGACTATTTCTTAAGTTCTAATGAGGGGTCTTCTAGTAGTTATGTGGAAAAAAGAGATCCAAGTCACAGCAAAATTCACTTAAAAAGCCTTTATTCTATTTGGCCAATCGTAATTTAAATCATAATTTAAAAAATGCGTCCAGCGTATTTCAACCCCACGGCCTTCATCTGGGTATAGAGGCTGACTTTTGGAGTGCCTTGGATCTCTCCTTTTTCCAGATGGATATATATTATTTTGGAAATGAATTCTTCAATTTGTAATTGCGTGTTTGCTTTGGTTTCCCTGGTGTGCCAGTTGGGTGGAGATTGCGCTCCAGAGTCAAAACTAGGGCACGTTCCAATGCATAAGGCAAAGCCAGTCAATTTCAAAAAGGCATAAACCCTGACTTTAGAAAGTAATTCATCCCAGGATAGAGGTATTTCCAGGTTACTGTATACACACTCATGCAATGACTGAAGGGAATGGTGCAGAACAGGAGGAAGTGGAAGTGGATCATCAGTGTCCGATGTTCCATAAAGAAACACAAATGGCCTACGTAAGTGAAGTTACATGCACACGCTGAGAACAGAGTACAACTCAGTACACTGAACGCTCCAATCATTATATTTCATCCATGCTTTCCACAGAAAAACACAGACATGAGTCATCCATAAACCACATCAGTTCGCGTTGTCTATATACACATCACCACCAACTGTACACACACTAGCGCCACAGCTGAAAGACATTAGTTTCTACTTACAGTAATCCACCATTGTGATGTTCCCTCTGGTTCCGTTTATGTGTACATAACCGGGGCCGTTGGCGTACAGGATGCTGGTGAAAGGCATCTTGTCATCGGCTTTCTTCGGAGCCAAACCTGAATGACGAACAATGGTGGTGAAGGTGAGTAATAACAGGTATGCTATAATTTCACATTGGAGCAAAAAAGGGAAAACAGTCATTCTGCCCATTCATTCATTTAGTGGTTGTTATACCATTACTGTTTTTCCTTTTTGTTGTCATTTAGCTGTGTCTTATCTTTTTATCTAGATTTGTTTTAGGTATTTTTTTTCTATTTCTTGTGTGTTTCTTTTGAGGTCAGGTCTCATTTGGCATCAACTTTGGAGGACTGCTACATATTTGATATTCCGTATAAGACCTGAGTTCAAATCCTGTCTCTATGACCTACATTCATGCATTGTAGGGGATTCAAAGAGATTGAATGCTGAACATATATTTGTAGAGTAAGATGTACAATGTCCTATCCCAAGGCATGCAGTTGCGTCAAAAATCTAGCAACCACGTCTGATGGCACCCTGGAGGTCCATTTGAGAATTGGCTGTGTGCTAATAATGGCTAAATATAACAACCAGGCTACAAAAATAGAGATACTTAGAAATGATTGTGTTGTGGGTGTATAGGTCAATTTAGTAATGATAAGTAAGTATAAGTAAAAGCGAATAGTCTGATAAGGTAGATATTTTTCCAAATTTAGATTATTGTAACAGTAAACTATCTTATCTTGAGCCCTAGCCTCGACTCCAAAACACTCTGACTTACATAGTGAAGAGTTGACTCAACCGGAACAAACACCTGGTTTTTGGCTTTAATAGCTAGCTAACTAGCCAGCTAACTGTCCTAATTGAGCAAAGCAATGTTACTGTTAACATGCAACTACCAGCACTGCTAACACTATCTTCTATTAAATACATTAGCTATAGCGCTATTCAGGTGTGCTAACAACAGGACAGTGATGGTTAGCTGACCAGATACTATGGGTAGGTACGTAGCTGACTTTTAAACCAAAATTGATCAGGTGTATCGGTTGCGAAATTATCAATCAACAATCAAAAATAGCACAGAAATGAATCACGTCTATTAGGCGAAGTTCTACATTTAGAAATGTAATCAGCTGTTCTTAGCCACTGTAGCCAAAGAGCTGACGACCTCCAATATGGCCACAGAGGGTGTGTTATGTCACCTGAAGGCCCTCTGTCTGTGTCTATGCAAGCTATGTTCCCGCTGTCCTTGTACTATGTGCACCAGAATGCACTTGTGTTAAGAGGTTATATGTCTGCATAAATGCCACCAAGACAAAGTCCTTCTGAGTTCTGATTCTGGTCTACAGTGAAGGTCTGTGTCTTGGACTGTACCAAAGATGGGGTTCCCTCGGGGCGTGTTCCCACCAAAGGTGAAGACGTGGGAGTGGTCAGCGGTGACTACGGTGAGCGTATCACATTCCCTGGTTAGCCGCGAGGCTCGCTGAATGGCCCGGTCGAACATCACAGCTTCTGTCAGCGCCAGCTTGGCGATGCCGTCATGGTGGCCGTGGTCAATTCTCCCTCGTAACGGAGGACAATGGGACAGTGAATTAGACAAGGCTCAAAACATTAGACATTTCACTAGAATAATTTTAACAATGGAAAATGTTTTACAAAATTAAACCAGGCTCTCGTTAAATGAGGTGTCAGTTTTGTTCTGTTTTGTGCTTATAGAGTCATAATATAGGCTATTTGAAGATTAAAACATTTCTTGTGCTTTTGTTTTTATGTTGGCATATCGCTGCTGTTTGGTAAAATTCAAGTATCTGACTACATTTGTCAGACATCACTGAAGGAATGCCTGATTTTGCATTGATGACTACACTGTATTCTGGAAATCCTACAATGGGGTTTTAACAGGTTTCAAGGTGTCATAGCACTCACTCAGGCATAAATGACCATGTTACCTTCAAGTGAGAAAAACACCAAAATTACAGTTATGTGTTTTTGATACTGCATTATGTTTCTGATGAAGAATACGCTTAGTGAAATTCTAAGTTGCACTTTGTACAGATATTGTTGTCATTTACAATGAATGGTTAAAGGTTTGATTCTCTAAACAGTTACATATTGTCTGCCATCAGTTACTGTGGCTGTTTGCCTGAAGTCATATGGCTTTACTGTCATGGTGGTACTTATCTTCCACAAACAGGAAGTATCCTTTGGGGTTCTTGCTGAGGATCTGAATGGCCTTCTCTGTCATCTCCACGATGGACGGGTCACGTGTGCTGTTCCGAAAAACCTCAAACTTCATGTCCTTTGGCTCAAACAGGCCTGGAACCACAAGAAGGAAGGACAGAGAGATTTTGAGGTAAAGAAAAATGAAAGGAAAAAAATGTGGCAAAGCTGTTGATGTCATTTACCATTATACATGTGCTGAATACTGATGTGCTATTCAGCTGACTGGAGTTTTAGTTAGCCTGTACAAACATTTCCTGGAGGCAGAGCTTCTCTCGAGTCAGAAATAATCTCATTGGTTGAGTTAAACCTCAATGGGCGGAGCCAAAGGACCACAGTTTTTTGACTAAGATAATGTTAGACTGAAGCCCAGCGACAAAGGCGAGAGGTAAGAGAGGACGAAGCTAATATTATGAAGCCTAGCACTCTGCTACTAACTGAAAAAGTACAATCTAGTCATACGTAATTATCTACGTTAGCTAGTTAGCCTAGCTGACCTTCCAAGTTCAAACTAGCCATATAGCTATCTAGGTAAGCTGGTTAGCTAGCTGCTGACCTTCCAAGATCGTGAATGCTGTGATCATGAAGGAATTAATAAAAGTCGTTGCATGTGTTATATTTATGTTCCTAATTGGCCAAGTTTGCCAGTTAGCTAACTTGCGTTCTGATAAACTGTGGTTCTTTGGCTCCGCCCACTAAGGTTTAACTCAACCAATCAATTTAAGAGGCTGAGTGCCGACCTGATTTAGAAGTTACAAGGGGTGTAGGGACAATTGTGTGGGTATGTCAGGGTATGACTGGGATTATTAAGTGGGCAGCTTCCATCACAGAAACATAATTCTCATCTACTTACCCTGCACATTGAGAAGTTAATGTATATTTAACTGAATACCCCAAAAACCCCTTCTAATCAATATGGCATGTTTTATGCTTGTGTAGCCTATACAATGCTTAGCTTCAGTCAAGCAATCCGACTGGTCCAAGACGCCTTCTAACCTCATGATAATTCCCATGAGGCTTTATTGGCTGCAGTGCCAGTTTTTGTGGTAACCAGAGAGCTAGCTTGCAAACGCTCTTCCTTTTGCCTCTTTTTATTCAGATGTAGGAACACTTCTGTGGAGAAAAGGTTTCAGAAAGTGCACATCCATTGGTAACTGATGCATGAAAGCAATAATACCACAGTGATGATGAATCTGGAGACTTCAGTGTTGCCAACAGAAACTTGGCTGCGTCTGGTGCCTACTGCATTACTGTTGTACTCATCATCACAGCAAAGTGCTCTCAGGCTTTTACTGCTGTCGTGAGAGGTGATAATACCAGATATGTGAATCCCATGGTACATAATTCAAGTTTCGCAGCTAAGATGCCACTTTCAGAAGTTCACCCGTCTCCACCTGATAACATGTAGACACAGAGGTGTATTGTGTGTGTGTGTGTGTGTGTGTGTGTGTGTGTGCGCGTGTGTGTGTGTGTTGCGGGTCGGTCTGCGCTGTAATAGCTGCTGGTTTGTTTTGTCTGACTCCAGGCCTTTGTATTATCACAAGGAAAAAGATAAATTGCAGAAAACTAATATCTACCGACCCAACTCTTTCTTTACTGTGTACGCTGAAGAGAAAATTACATTTGATATCACTTTATAAACAAATTCCTGCCTGCGGATTATGTATGGTGTGTTGTCTTTCTGCCTGCTTATCTGCCCTACCTACTGTCTATCTCTCATGTGTATGTGTGAGTGTGTGTTTGTGTGTGTGCAGAGATACTGTATGTTCATGAGTGTTGGTCTATCTGCTCGACCCACTATCTGTCTGTGTTATGGCCTCTATATACCAATACTAACCCATGAGCCGGTCAGTAGTTTTCACATTGATCTCATCAAACTGCCTCTTGTGCCAAACATAGTGAGACCTCTTGTTCTGAAACACAAACCAGACAAATACATCTGTGACTATTTATCTCACGATATTTGCCAATAATTGACACATTAGGCCTCATTTATGGAGCCAAACCACAGTTATGATTTATGAATATTCAGTCTTGATGCCAAAATCAGCGGGTTGCATTGATTTTCTCCATTTGTCTGACTTAAAAGATAAAACTAATTTCTATCAGTAACCAGAAAAGACACTCCCACAGTCTTACTGTAGAGCAACTGTGAGTTTTCACAGTGGCTGCCTTTCATTGTACATACAAAAAAACAATATGTGGGCAACAAAATCATGCATGAGTTAATGTAAGGAATTGAAAGGAAGGAAGCATGTGTCATTTTATTTTTTTTTATCTTTGAGCAAAAGAAAATCATCCTACTGGTTTGGCCTTCAGCCACACGTCTATGAGGTTCCTCCTGTCTTTGCGATCCCCCTTGCGAGAGTTGGAGGTGGGGTACTCGGGGTCCGGGGTGCCTTTGGGTGTCATGTACATCCTCCCTCCACCCAGAATCACCTTATAGGGGCACCAGACAATGGAATCATTATATTGAACATGACAGTCAATACATTGAGGAAACCATACTACAGCAACAGTGAATAATGCAGTGGTTTTCAAGAGTGCTGCTGGTTTTCTATCCTACCAGGTAGTTAATTGCATTCACCGTGGATCCTAGGTGTGAAATCGTCTCTGATTAGAAGACTAGCATGAAAACCAGCAGGGCTCTTGGAACAGAGTGTCCATGTGCCTACAGCCTTTGTAGAAAAGGTCGAGAGTTTACAGCAGCAACGTGCACATCATCTGTGTGTGTTTGATGTGTAGATCAGCGGTTCTCAACGTGGGGTCCGGGGACCACCAGGGGACCTTGAGGGGGTTCCAGGGGGTCCCCAGCAAATTGATGAATTGTTAAAGTTCACCATTATTTCATTTAAAAGAACTTAATACAATTATTGAATGTAGAAGAATGACTATTTTGATAGTTTCACTGTTATCTCTCTACCTACAGATAGTCTTGGACAAAATCATATCTAACAATAAAAAACATTCTCAGATTTGGGTCTGAGAGACAAAATCTCATCAAATGGGGGTCCGTGGCTCTAATGTGGACTAAATTTGGGGTCCTCAATATGAAAAAGGTTGAGAATCATAAGCAAGTCTGATTTACAATCTGATTTACTTGCATTGTGCATTGAGTAAGCCAATGATATGTGTTAAACAGTGATGCAGTAGTTAAACAAAAGGTGCATAAATTATTAACTAGACTAGAGTATGTTTTACTTTCTAAAAGACAACATTTTCATGCAGCTTACATCAGTTAGATACTACTTTCTTTAATGCATCCTTTGAATCCCAAGGAGTTGTATCGAATGAAAAAGATGAATAAAGTGTGACAAATCTAATGGTGGGTAAACTGAGTTTCCCTGTTCCATGAGATCACTTCATTCTTTAGCCTTGAATGTATGTCTTGAAAGTATGTATGCACTCTACTCTGAGGTCATGTTGTTTTTTCTTCTTCACTCAGTGTGTCAGTCCTGTATTGTGCAACTGTCTTGTAATGTGCCAGCACCGTTCGACCAGGTCAAATTCCTTGTGCACCCGTTGCACTTGGCAAATAAATGTGACTCCAGGCTCTGATAAAAATCTTATTTAAATTAATCTGATTTACCTGTGAGCAACGTGTAAAGTGACACTACATAAGGGTTAATTTCCAAATTGCTCAATAACTATCTGGGGAACACAACAACAAAGGACTTTGAAACATATCATGCTTTGTTACAATGTTTGTGCTATCAGTTGTAAGAGTTAAAGGATAAGGCCGGTGTTTTTTAGTGCATTTCTTACCGTCAACAAATCCTATGAAAATAACAAAATCAGCAATGCTCTGGGCAACATATTTCATCATCACGATGCACCGGGCCAGCCGGCTTTTTCCTCAAACAACTTAATAAACCGGCTGTAAACACTTTGCGATCTCAGGAAAGTAGCTCCGTAGCACCGATAATAGTCCCCGGCGTAATGAAGAATTTGTTCCCATTTAAATTTGATTTGGTAATAACTACAACAGTCTGACTTTTCGTGGTAACAGTTAGCGATTTTTAAAATTGAAACTACGTCTTTGTGAGCTGTATTTCAAGGTTTTTAGCTTACAATTGGAGCCAATGACTTTCGGGTTGACGGCTAAAAACGGTACGTGGGAAGTCAGAAAGTAACGGGAGTAGAGCAAACGCATTGTTGATTTTGTTATTTTCATAGGATTTGTTGACGGTAAGCAATGCATTACAAAACACCGGCCTTATCCTTTAAGAGAAGGAGCCATTTTTTCAAATTGGGCATATCTCATTTTGGAATGAAAAACTTCACATTTTAACTGTCAAACGGCAGCAACGCGTTGCTTCTTACGTACATCGATGTCAACGTTGGAGACCAGCTGGGTGGCGATGTCGACGCAGCCCTGCCGGCGGGCGCTGGAGGGAACGTCGGCGTCGCTGTACCAGCTGCGGCTCACAGAGTGAGCGTAGGCAGCGGCCGGGGAGGCATGCTGGACACGGGTGGTGGTCACGATGCCTACTGATTTACCTGACCAACACACACACACACACACACACATCAGAATCACAGCTCTAATCGGCAAATAGAAGAAATGTGCAGGAATTTGTCAAATTTTTTGACAAATTGACAATTTACAGAGGACAACCTTAAATATGCAGATAGGAGTTTTAGTTATACAAACATTTCTCTGAGGCTATAACTCAAACAGTGAGATTTTTTTCTGCATCCAGAGCAGCTCTGCCTCCGAGAAATGTTTGTATAAAAACTCCAACCTGCCTTAAATACAGTATAAAGGGACAATTCAAGGCATACTGCGGCAGTCTGTGTAGTGTATATGACACAGAGACACAGAGACACAGATACTGAAAGTAAGACACACACCAAAAACAAACATCATTTTACTACACACAGTGAGTATCAGATTTCTCATAAAGATAGTATAGCTAAGTGTATAGGCTATAAATAGCACAGCGATAGACACATGTGCACAGACACCGATTCAAGCATGATCACAAACAAAAAATTGAACAGAATGCTGTTTAAAGCTATATGATCCCCTATTTGTCTAGATATAGGCCTTTTGTGAACCTTGACCCATAAGTGCTGATGATCGGGTAGCTTGGAACTTGCTTATCAAATGATTGTTTTATTCCTTTTTTATATCTTATATTAAGGCAGATAATGAGGCTGGGACATTGCATATCTTGAGATAAGAATTTATTCCAAACAAGTCAAACTTTTCCATCACACAGTACACTAAGAGATAGCAAGTGTGAGTGTGGAACATTTCTCTAATGAAGCGTAGGGGTAAAGGATGGAGCGGCGGGCGGGTTTGTGACTGGAAAGTTGGCAGGATGGGGAAGGTGAATGATTGACGTTCGCTCGTCCTTCAACAACAACCGTAGACGTGTCCTTACGCAAGGCACTGAACCCCCAATCCCCCCCCCCCGATCTGCTTAGTGACAAATAGTTCCCCTGGTTTTCCACAATTCCGGGAAGAACGTGGGCTTTGCCGCAGAATAATAGTGAAGTCACGTAATTATGCAGAAAATTATCAAAAATGTTCCTCAGTTGCTTATCACTGCCTCTAGATGTCACTAAGGACGGCTGACGGTTTTATGTCCACTTTACCTCTTTATTGGCTAAAATACCCTTTGTGCATATAAACGTGTCACACTTTATCTGTTAGCTTCGACAATAGTTCTGATTGATTAAAACATTAAACCTTTTGATTAACAGGTTATACAGGGCTTTAGCAGTTTTAGCCACAATCTAATCTATGGGTTAAAGTTCCCATATTTATGACTGTGTCCCATGCACTTTGAATTGTTTCATTTACTTTTATTTGTTTTTGCACCTTTTATTAATCAATAAGCAATTGATTTGTTAACGATGACATTTTTCTGACTGCTTATAGGCCTATTCTGCTTTTTCAATTTTAAAAGCTTCAATTCTACAGTAGTTTATGATTACTATTATTTTATTTACTAGGCAACAAGTTTGTTATATGTAAAGACAGTTTATTTCTGTAGATCGTTCTCCTCTGACCTGTGGTATTTTCATTCTCCTCTGTGAATAAATGGTACTTAATACATGACAACATGACTTCTTTCAAGAAATCATCATAAAGCAATGAAGAAAATCTTGAAACAAGAAACTTTCTCCACGACAATTTCACTTTTACCAAGTAAATGTCCTGAAACAAGTCACATTATCCTGAAAAAAAGTCAAATTTGTTGAAACCGGTAAAATTATCTGCCAGTGCAGTGAGATGATTTGATAAGCTTGATAAGTCTGGAAACAAGATAATATCTTACCAAGTTTGTCAGTTTTTGCAGTGTGGACACTATAGTGCCAAAACACCTGAATTGGAAACGGTGCATCTGCTACCAAATCAAACCACGTGCAAAGAACACAATGATAGCTATTAGCTGTATGCATAAACGGGGAGGTGTGCCTAATAAAGTGGATACTGAGTGTATGTGAAAAGGTCCCGTTCCATCAGCGGTTACCTTGTGCTTTGGCGCGCCGCAGCACTGAGTAGACCTCGTTGCCGAAGGTGGTGTTGCACTCGTAGGCCACTGCGTGAGCGCTGAGTCCTACGGTCTTAGCGTTAGCCTTCACCCCGCAGTGGTAGGCTGTAGCCGTGCTAGCGCTGTCCGCTACCTGCTTATCCACACTGTAGGTCTGCAGAGACAAACACAATGAGAGAGAGGAAGTGGGCTTGGCTATAGGTTGAATCACTTGTGTTATGTCAATTTGCGATAAGAAAAAGGACATTCATTTATATGAAAATGTCAAATTATTATTAGTTCAAATAAACACAGCTCTTGGCAACACCCAGCAGGTATTTTGCAGGTGTGTGAGAACAATGATGCGATCTCATGAAATCTGAATTTTTATAATCAGATGTCAGAAACTGCACAGAACATGTGTAACCATAGTCTTAGAGAGAGAGAAATATAGGATCCCAAAGGTCTCTTTTTTAACAAAGATAGTCAGACATAGAAATGTGGGTTTTCTATAAGTTAAAACACAGCAATACCATCGGGGTTGTGGTCCCCATAAACTGTTTTCGGGGGCCGTTCAGAACATCTTATCAGATGAACGTGAGGCAGGCCGGATCACACAGCAAACACACTGGATATTCAGACACTGTTCCAAAATGTCCAACGTTTAACCGAGTGTGAAAACAATTGAGGGATTATGCTTGGCCCCGAGGCTGGATCTAACTTTTATCTGACCGTGAGTCTATTTTCACTGTTCCCTGCTTTCACCGCAATGTCAGCGTTTTCAGTTAAAGTGTTGATTTTAGCTAAACCCTTTAAAACTCTTCTAACTCTTTGCCTGCAAAATGTTTGAGGACTTAACCACCAAGCTGGAGTGGGATGGAATGAGACAAGATGCAACATGTTAAGAGGACAAAGCATGTGAGCAATGGACACACACACACACACACACACACACCCACCCACTTCACCACTGACCCACCCATCTATATATGGGCGTATTATCTTGCAGTATCTCTCTCTCTCTCTCTCTCTCTCTCTCTCTCTCTCTCTCTCTCTCTCTGTCTCTCACCTTTTCTGCCGATGCCTACTGATTTACCAGGCAAACACACACACACACACATGTACATGACCCATATACCCACCTGTATGTCCTCTCTCTTTCTCTCTCTCTCTCTCTCTTCCTCTCTCTCTCTCTCTCTCCCTCTATCTCTCTCTCTCACACACACACACACACACACTCTAACAACACCCAGAGATGACATGAGTCCGTTCTCTGAGCCTGTCCACTGATAAGAGTGGTGACAGATGTGTGTGTGTGTGTGTGTAGGTGTGTGCACGTGTGTGTGTGTGTGTGTGTGTGTGTGTGTGACTGAAGGCAAAGAGGTCGCAGAGTGCAGTAGGGCTCCATGGTGTTAACCAAAAAATATTTCCATTTGTTTCTTGTGTAAACTTGTTTCTGTGGCTTGTTTTGTTTTTCTTAATTGTGAAGCAGTCTGTAAAATGTCTTTTGTGCTATAATAACTGCTATACTAAAGTAAATGATAATATAATGCAGTTTTTCTTTACTTTTTCGATCACTATACTGTAATTTTTGCACTTTTTTTTTGTTACCCCTTAAAAAAAATGTCTCAAATGGGCATTGTGGGAACAGAGTGGTATGTTAATGCTGTGGATTTGCTCTGTTTGAATAAAATGAAAGCTTTTCCTCACTCTATGTGATTTGTAGGCCGGGGATTCTGCGCAGCTTGCTCTATTTTTGCTCTTTATGTTCTATACACAAGCATAAATTACAGTACATCATGGATATGGGTAAGTATGCCTATTTTGCACATATTTCCTATCAAATATTGATATATGTACAGCATATATCATCCCACTAATGTCACTGAATACTAAGTTCAAGTCATTAAACTTGAAGGCGATGTTTGTAACCATGGAACGAGACAAACATGCATGCAAAATGAACATCGCTCTCACACAGAGTTGCATAGTCTACAATTCAAAATTTTAGCTATTTCACTTATTTTTTAGCTATTTAACTTATTTTTATAGGAACATTTGAGATTGCAAAGCTGCCGCAGGAATGCAATTAGAAGTTAAAATAGATATAAAAATATAAATCGGAATGTTCATTCATTGGTAAATGATGAATACGTATAATTAAAACCAAAAGGAATATGGAAAAGAAAACCATTTTTCAGGCAGTGACCATCGAGAGAGAAAGTAGACCAAATATTCTGGTAATTAAAGAGTAAAGCCTATGCAGATGGTCTGAAGTGGTGCGTTTAGGCGTGTAGGTAGAAAAAAAAATAGACTTTAAGCCTAAAAAGATGGAGCAGGTCGGAGTGATGTGTGTGTGAGGCAGAGCCAGTGCAGAAAACAGTGTTAATTATATTGAGAGTGTTTCTTTCAGAGAGAGATGGACGACTAAAAACGCAGCTGAGTCTCTTCTGGTGTGGACCGGGCTTGATGAAACACTGCTGCCTTTTGCAAACTGGAAATTGCAGTATAGTCCATGTTGGATATTTGGATATGTTGTCGACCGTGTTGTTGGCACCTTAGACAGAGCGAGGTATGGGAAGCTGTCCATGGCCAGCACCGTCTCCTCGCCGGACCCGCCCTCCATCTGACCCCGCAGGATGCGAGCCGCCGTCACCGTGGACACGCCCATCCCTGGGAGGGAGAGAGTGAGTGACAGGTGAGGGTCACCGATAAGCTCCGCCCATATTGTTTGGCTTTACCAACTTAGCCTGTTGAGACATACTGTTTGGTCTGAGGTTTTAAAGACACCATGAGGAATTTATTTGAGCATCTAAACGTTGGAGGTATTTTCACATTCATATTCTTGAAGAGTTTGACATTCTGGAAGTTTCTTGACCCCACAGAGCTCAAAATACAGCTGTGTGTCCAGTTTGGAAACATTACAAATGTGGATAAACCTTTTACAGTCTCACAATACATATTAAAATACAAAAAAAGCTCAGACTATAACATTCAGAGTGAAGAAAAAATGTCTTCAATCCAATAAATCCCTATGTAAACAAAGTCAAAAGAGGGCAAATTTGCAAATGGACTGGGTTTTCAATTCGGTGGTTTGCCAGGAGAACTACATTTTCAAACAAAATCATTACTGACTCTTGCAGAATACAAAATATATTGTAATACTCTAGACTGCTATTACACTATTCTGCTGTATGCTAGCTTCTGATATCAGTTTCTCCTGAACAATTTGGGGACCCACTCTTCTCTTCCTGTGATCCACCGCTCAGTCCCACCCCCGGGCTTAAAGAAACCCCTCTCACTTTGTTGCGCTTAACTTTCCCCTAAACACCACAGTTACGCAACTGAGAACAAGCTCTGGCCGGCGTTATTGGAGCATGATCTGGGAGATACGTGAAGAAAACTCAGCCACGACCACCCAGAAATGTAACTAAGTAGGTCTGATTAAGAGCAGAGATTCTGGCAGCTATCAGGAAACAACTCTTAAATCTCTGTGCCTTTAAACGGCTCCCCTTACAAAAACTGGTCTCATGCCTCACCAGCTGTTAATATACCGCCCGAGCGACGATTATTTGCGAGAAATTCTCCGATCAAATCCGATCCAGATGGAAACTTTCCCCTAATTGCCGTGGAAATCCTTTCGCTAGACGGTGCAGCCGCTGAGTGCCAGGCTGCTGCAGGAGACCACATCTGGAGATGGCATGTCTCTTCACCTACCGTCGCCCAGGAACAGGATGATGTTCTTGGCCCGGTGCTCCCGTGGGCGGAGCCTCAGCGCGGCGTCCAGCGTTTCCCTGGCCTGAGCGTCCCAGTAGGCCGGCTCCTTCTCCCGCTCATACTGCGCTGCTCCATGGAAACACACACACACACACACAGACAAGAGAAGGGGATGGATGTGTGTGTGTGGATGTGGGGTTGATCTCAGAGGTTTAACAGGTAGAGAAAAAGAAGTGTGTGTGATAGTGTTTGGGTATGTGTGTGTGTGTGTGTGTGTGGTGTTTGCATGTGTGGAATGGTATAAGGGCTCAGGTATAGGAGAGCTTCAAGTGCATTTAAATGTGTGTGTGTGTGTGGGGGGCTGTTTGCATGTGGGGAATGGTATAAGGGCTCAGGTATAAGAGAGCTTCAAGTTTGTTTAAGTGTGTGTGTGTCTGTGTGTGTGTCTCTGTGTGTGTGTGTGCGTGTGTGTGTGGTGTTTGCATGTGTGGAATGGTAAGGACTAAGGTATACGAGAGCTTCAAGTGTATTTCAGTGTGTGTGTGTGTGTGTGTGTGCGTGTGTGTGTGTATGTGTCAAATGGTAAGGGCTCAGGTATAGGAGAGCTTCAAATGTGTTTTAGTGTGTGTGTGTGTGTGTGTGTGTGTGTGTGTGTGTGTGTGCGCGCGCGCCTGTGCATACATGCCTCTCCCTCTGTCTTTCCCTGACACTTTGAAATATAAGCATGGCCTGGGGTGGGACAGAGGAGAGGCGAGAAGGGGGTTTCTGAAGAGGCGTCAAAATTACAAAAACAGAAACAAGAAGAAGAAGAAGAAGACGCTCTCGGTTGCTGTCCGTTCACGCCCGCTGACAGGCGGAGGGCGAGGGAGGGAAGTCGAAAAGGAACATTCCTCCGGCCACGCACCAAAACAGCGGAAAGGCAAACAGTCCGTCCAACATTTCATAACACTTTACATAAACAGGTGGACACAGACAAAAATACATACACACGTTTGTGCACGGACACTGACACAGACTCCTCCATTACACCTACACACCTGAGCTCTTACTCACAAACCAATGCAGAAGTTTAAGCCCTGAGGCAGACGCACACTCCCTCTCTCTCTCTTCTCACACACACACACACACACACTCATCCTTTCCCAGCATGCAAACCTCTCTTCACCTCTTACTCACCCACTCCCGGAGGCTGAGGTTACCTGCTCGCGCCGCTCTGTGCATCCAAATGTCCGCCCACAAAGTGCTACTAATATCCCCTCCGCGGACAACAATAATAACTCTGTCGTCTCCTCACCTTGGCTGTCCGCGACGGCCCGGTCGGCGGCCAGCAGGACGGGGCCCAGGAGGAGGAGCAGGAGCCCGGGGGTCTGCATCCCTAACCCCAGCAACCTGGAGCCTGGAGAGGTCGACACAGCCGGCTTTTCAGAACAACACACCGAGACAGAAAGACAAGAGGCACAGAGGGAGAGAGAGAGAGAGTGTGTGTGTGGCAGCGAAGCCCTCCGGCCCTGCCTTTTTAAAGCCCCGCTGGGTGTGTTGTAAGGAAGGGCCCACGCCAGCTCATAGGCTTAGAGCCACAAAAGAGAGAGAGTGTGAGAGAGAGAGAGAAAGAGAGAGAGAGAGAGAGAGAGAAGAGCCAGGAGAGCGAGAGAGAGACAGAGAAGCAAGGACCACACAGGAGCGCTGTAGCATCGCAGCCCCTCTCCTCGCTTTGATTCCTGAAAAAGCACCACCCCCCCTTTTTATTGTTTTAAAAGGTTGCTTTCATTTATTTCTGTCTCTTTTCCTGGCTGCCTCACTCTGAAGTGTGTATGATAGAAATTTGAATGGCCCTTTGATGTGGTAAATGCATAATGGGTCTTTTTATGCAGCAGTTGATTTAACGGGGAGAAAAAAAAAAAGTCTGCCCAATTTGTGTTGGCATTCATCATGATACAAATCATAACGGTTTCTCTTTCCATTTCTTTCCCCCCCATCCCCTGGAAAAACAGTCCAGGGGAGAGAGGGAACGAGGTCCAACGTATTCTCGGGAATATCATGATTGAGTCATGATGTGCTCTGCTTTTCATGTCGGGAGCACGGTCATATTTCCATTTTCCCCTCTCTGAATCTTTGCATTTAAAAGACCCCAATATTTTCCCTCTCTCACCAAGTCAACTTGGCCGGTTTTTCCGTGGGAAGTAAAGCGGGGATAGCATTTTTCCTCCGTGAGGTAGTGGAGACCGCCTGCAGAATGAAAATGTCTCTCTTTTTTTTACGCAAACACAACAGTTTATGTGTGAAATGAGGTGAGTTGGGCCAGCTTTGTTCCGTGCGGCCGGAGGAAGCGAATTCCCGGCGTGCGGCTCTCCGCCGCGCGAAACCCGGGAGGCTGAATCTCGTTACCGTTCAGCGCTCCACAAGACCTCTGCTCTCTGCCAAGCGCTCACCCATTGCCAACAGGGGTTTGCAGTTAGTCACATGTGCCTAATCAAGACTCCAATAAAATCATAGCAGCACCCTGGGTAAAGAGGCCTCACATGACGCGGCCCACACCACATGAGCTGGAATTACCAGCGGCAATGTGCGAGAGCGGGAAAACCTGTGGAGGCACGTCTGTCTGTCCATTTGTTATGGGTTCGCCCCAGAGAGAAAGGCTGACTTATGTTGGGAAAGTCGATTTAGTTCCCTCCGAGACAAGTGTAAATAGCCGGTGGCTGTTTTAGGTCTCAGCGTGGATCATCCATCCACCAAAAGGTGCTTAGGCACTTTTGTTGGTTGATTACATGGCAAGCTTGAATGCTCGTGGGAAGCCTGTGAAGTCACAGGAATTTAAAAAAACGTGAACCAACCACAGCAAAACAACAGTTTAAGAAGTCTACTCCCAAGAAATACTAGTGATTATTTTGTTAACCAAGGACTTAGCTTATCTACCATCTCTTCAAATGTACAATCATTTGTTTCAGTTTGTGCTATTTGTCATTTTTTGTTACTTTTTCCAAGAGGTAGATATCTCATTTTGAAAACAAATCTCTTCAGGATTTGTGCCATATATCATTTCTTCTTTCCCCAAAGTAAAACGGCGATGATTTAGTGACCGTGATCCATCAAAATAAATCACACACTGCATACAGGAAGGATACAGAGATACCCATCGATGAAAACAGCCCTTTCCTGGCCTCGGATGTACAGGGAGTGCATATGGGATATTTATAGTGTAGCAGATGGGAGACTTATGTACACTACAGAGATCACGAAGCACAGGAAAATGTACAGTGGGAGGCCTTTTTTTCTCTCTCTCTGTTGTCCGGTCTGTTCTTTCTGACCAAGCAAAGCACCTGTTCACCATTCAGTATCTCTAAAGATCCAGTTTGTTAAAGCATTACCATTTTGTCAAACAAGGACTTAAGTTACTGTCTACCCCTTACAACAAACTATTATTTGTTGTCATTTTGTGATATCTGTCATTTTATGAGAGTAGGTGACACTTTTCTTTCAAATGGTGAATATTTCATTTTGGAAGGAAACTCTGCAGTTCTAGTACTGTATTTATCGTTTTTCTTCTTTTCTTTTCTCTGTTATCTGGTCTGTCCCGTGAGATTTATCTTCTCTGTTTTATCTGTGGATGCTGTTTTTCGTTGAATAAAAAAAAGGCGCAGAAGACACAAAAGTCATCAATTAACGGCGAAAGAGGCTGGAGATGACCTAAGACGCTGGAAGTCTTTGTGTTATTGTATTAAACTTGCTGAACCCGGGTCCTGCAACCCCTCCTTCTCTGAATACGACAAGCACCTACACTCTAAAAACTAGGGGTTCATTGTTTTTTTTTTTCCTCAGATCCAACGGGAGCCAATAAGTTCCTTTGAGCTCCCCATATATAAGAGGTTAAACGTACCGTCAGGGTTCATGACCCTTTCTGAAGGGGTTCCTCAAGGAATCTTCTGGGGCTCTCCTGTATGATTTAAATATAAATGTTCCTGGAAGCCCTTTTATTTTTTAGAGTGTATGGAAACTCGGCCGGGTTATACACTTAAACCCCCCCCCCCCCCCCCCCCCCCCCCACTCCCCTCATTCCAGCATCTGGATCTTGTGTTAGATTCCCCTAAAAGTAAATTACAAAGGTTATAATCCCCTCTGCTCCCCTCCCCTCTGCTCTTAACTCACCAGCCTCCTTTAACCTATAGATTCTGGGAATTACAGTGGTTAGCCAGATTGTGCGTCTAGATTACAACTCGTGGAGGGAAATGTTTAGGTTCAGGTTGTCAAAGCGAGGATGTACGTGTGGGTGGCGGCGGACCACACAGCCACGGTTTCAAAGATAGGGCCAAATCCTTTTCCTCGACTTTTAGAGGATGGGTTTTAAAGAGAGTTTTTGTGAGGCAGGATAGAGATGGGGAAGGACAGATAGGCATCTACAACTCTCACCATCAATATCCTCGGCCCTCTCTGCCTGAGATGGTATGTGTGTGTGTGTGTGTGTGTGTGTGTGTGAAGGGAGAGAGTCAGACACAGGGAAAGAAAGAGGGGGAAGAGAGGGAAGAGAAAGAGAAAGACAGCCAGCTCTAAAAGAGAGAAAAAACAGAGACAGCACTGGTGGAATAATTAAGCTAAGTCGGCCAATGATGCCTGTGATCTATTTTGGCCTCGTCACAAATATGACCCCCCCCCCACCGCCACACGGACACACACACACACACACACACACACAGAGTCCCATCCACCTAAAGAGACAGACGAAGAATAAATCTAGATCAATTTAAAGGAAGGACCATAAATGACGTAACGCCGTTTATGTGCAGCGCTGCTGACTGAGATCCCATCTCACGACAGTTGGAAGGCTAGTCATAAAAGCTTTTTACTGCTGGCACGCAGCTTGATTGGGGGACGATTATAAACGAGGCACCAAGAGACCCGCGTCCCGCCTCACGACAACTCACAGCCGCTCCGGCCAGAGATTGCTACCTAAACATCAAACGGCCCGAGGGTCTGACAAGTGGCCCCACTTTAGGTTTAATTGCACTCATAAAGGAAATATGGAGGTTAGTTCATCCTAATGAGGCTACAGTGTGTGTGTGTGTGTGTGTGTGTGTGTGTGTGTGTGTGAGAGTAAATGAAAGAGAGTGAGTGAGTGAGGAGGAGAGAGAAAATGTGTGAGAGAAGACAGAGAAGAAAGGAGAAAGAGGCTATGAGTGTGAGAGAGGAAGAAAGAAAGTGTGTGTGATTGTGTGTGTGTGTGTGTGTGTGTGTGTGTGCGTGCCAGCCCGTCTGCCTGTCTGTGATGTCTTATAATTGTTCATGGTTTGTTTTGTCTGACTCCAGACCTACAGTACATGTTATGACATGGAAAAAGTAAATTGCAGAAAACCAATATCCACAAGCTTGATTTTATTTGTACTGTATACATTGAAGAATATATTACATTTGACATCACCTCATAAAAAAATGCTTTCATGGGCACAGAGTGACCGCATGAAGTCTTTGCATACGATCATTGGTGCAGCATCATTGTTAGCAAATAGGAAACTCTCACCTGAGCAGCCGCATCCAGCGAGGAAAAGCAAGCAGGTCAGCAGTATCATCTCGCCTCCCAGCCTTTAAACCTCCTCGGCTGTCAGACCCTGTTCTCTTTTCCTGACCCTATTCTGCTCCTTTTTTTTCCCCTTCTTCTTCTATTCTTGTCTCTGGACTCCAAATGCCCAGTGACTCCACGCTGCCTCTTATACCTCCTTCCACAACAATGGCTGGCAAAGTTTCTCGCCTCCAAGGTATCCAGAGAAGTAATAAATGACTGATGGAAAAAAAACAACAACTTATTTTCCTTCCACCACTTCCATTTTGTAGCCTTGGCTTGCATCTTTTGTTTCAGAGAGAGGGAGAGGAGGAGGGGGAAACACACACAGACACACACACACGCACCTCCACCACCACCACTCACCTTTTTACCAGTTTGCGTCAGAAATATCCCTCAAATCAGAGCAAGCCGGCCCATTTCCCTCCCCACGCTGCCCATCTCAAATCAAAGTGTTTTTCTCCGTCTGTTTCTTTGCGGACACATGCCTGTCAGCAGCTCACCCAGGTTCGGGGCTTTGTAGTTTGCTGCAGGAAATGTCTTTGAATGGGTTTCAGAGGAGCCGAAGTGGGACGCGAGGTTTGAGGGATACGGGGAAGTAAACAAGTGTGTAGATACATTAGAAAGACGAGCACGTGGAAATGTACATATACTAATGAGCTAAGTGCTGTATGAAAACCGAGATTATGCAGAAAAACAGAGACGGAGGTAATCCCCTATGTGGAAACATAGAGCATTCGTATGCAAGATGGTCGGGGATGGTCTGATGGGAGAAAACAGGAGTTTTGATCAGCACACGCAGTCGCGGTGTACCTGCCTCGTATTTCTCTCCTCCTACTCAGCTAAGCGCTCTGCTTACCCTAGATCTCCACTTCAAAGAGCCCTCATTACAGAAGCCATCACACATGCACAGAAAGATACAGAGAGGGAGAAAGAGAGAGCCGAGAGGGAGGGAGGGAGAGAGGGAGGGAGGGAGGTAGGGAGAGAGAGAGGCTGGGAGGAAGACAGAGGGGGTGAGACAGAGCGACCGCACTTCTACCGCATACAGAAGTATCATTCAAAACAAATCAATTCCAGCTGCAATTTGCCTCACCTGGCATGACCTTGGACAAGACCAGGCAGAAACACAAGAAATAGTCTAGCGGTTGCCAAATAATGACGTGCAAAAACGATTCCCAAAGCAGTTTTATTTTAGTCGGGGAGGCCTGAGTGCAACTCAATGAAGGAGAGGAAGATGAATGTTAATGTATCAAAGGAGTCCAAACAGTGTGTGGCGGTACAGCATAAAAATGAGGCAGTTGCTGGTCTTGCTGATGGCTTTTTGTTTTCCCTTCCAAAGGGACGCCGAAGGGAAAGGGAGTCCCCTTCTTCCTGCAGGGCCACCCAGGCGTGATGCTGCTGCTCTGGGAGGAACATTGTGTCAGGTGGTGAGGTCGAGAGACTCCGCGACTGGCGCTTGAGGTCAGACGTAGGTTTATTTTCCCAGGGAGCCTTGCTGGGGCCAGGCAGGCCTCCGTCCAAAAACATCCTGGGCAGTGACCTCCGTGTCCGGCTGGTCCGCCAGGTGCTGCCCAGACAGCCTGTTAGCAGCGTCAGGGGAGCTGCTCTCAGCCGGACTGCTTCTCTCATTCAAGGAGTAGGACACTGTTCATTCACATACATTTTGGGCATTTAGCTGGCACTCATGCATGGATTACCAGTAGGGCATGCAGGGGACTTTACCTGGGCCCACATTGGACCACCAAGGACCCTGAAAGACCCAGGGGATTGCAGGGAGAAACATTTGTAATTTAAAGCGGTATTAAGTATGACCTCTATTAGCAACCAGTAGGAAATTTTGAGTTTTGTATACCATCAAGGACTACGTTGGAAACAAGTGTTTTAGTATGCTTTCACGTGTTATCATCTGGGTCGTACTGTTGTTTGTACCTTTTTATAGCCAATACATAAATAAATCAATTACAACAACATGAGCAGAAATTGTCTCCTTCTGCCTTCTGCACAGCATCTACTCCTCTCATGCCTCCCGTCCCCTTGAGCTATGGTTGCCTGTAACTGACACAAACAATAAAGTTGAATTTTCACAATAGAGACGAGTAAGCTTGCTACTCGGAGCAGAGATCCAAACATCTAATGAAGAGGTGAACACACTTGAGTAATCCGGGCATGCTGACGCTTATCAAGAGCGAATGTGACCGAGGCAGTGTTGATGTCCCTGCACCGATTCTGGATGTCGAGCCCAACGTTCATATTCTGTTAATTCTATTAAGTTAAGTCTATTTTGTTTATGTTTGTTGTCCATATTTAATTTTTGTTTGCCCACTTTCAGCATCCATTGCATGCCTGACCGTCCCGGAAGGGGGGATCCCTCTCTCGGTAGCCCTTTCCAAAGTTTCTTCCACTTTTTTTGTCCTAATGAGGTTTTTGTGGGAGGTTTCCCTTGCTCTCATTGAGGGTCTAAGGTTGGAGGTGTCGTTTTTCATTTATTGTTTCTTAATGTTTGCATTCCACAGCCCTTTGAGACTGTAACTGTGATCAAGAAGAAGACAAACTGTATATAAACTTGAATGATGTACAGTAGATGAGTGAGCAGGTAAGGTTTCAATGTCTTGCTCAAGAACTCTTCAAAAGGAGACATGACTGTTGATGTTGTTGATGGATCCCTTAGTTGTCACAGGGATCTAAACTGTGACTTTTCACTTATGGGACAGTCTCTTTAACCTAAACCTGCCCCCACGACCCCACCCCAATTCCCTAGACTCTTGTTTCAGTGGGGATATAATGAGCTACAACAGGGCGAGGACAAAGGCTGGGTGAAAGTTCAAGGAACCGCAAGAAGCCTTTTCATGAGGCCGCTCTTTGGCGCTCCTCCCTTGACACGTGTTTAGATCACAGGGATTTGGGTAATGAATGTCCAATAAGCAGACAGTGGTGGGCAAAAGTGAAAATAAAATAAAATAGAGATGCCTGAATCTTCACACTGTCCGTATGTCTTGAAGTTTGTTGAGTGTGTCCATATCTTCTTCTTCTCATCTATACTCATGCCCTTCGTTGCCTGTAAAACACATTCCCAAATGTTTTATTAAAAGTGCTTTGCAAATAAATGTGACGTAATTTGTTGGAAAAGGTGTGTAAAAGCTGCTTTGGAATCCATAATCCATTTCAGTTGGAGAATTTCGCAAATCCAACCAAGGAACGTGAAGACTTTCAGTTTCACCTACTGTACTTTTTGTCTATTGCTTTTTTGCATTTGTTTTGCACTGTGCTCCTTTATATTTTTTGAACTGCTTACTGATATGATAGACATCGTCTTATCAAACCTCTCTCAATGTTTACATAAGCCCCCTGAGGCTTTATGGTCCCAGATGAAGACTTTCTATCTATCAAGCCCCTGCAGAACTGTTTTCCATGCAATACCAGTTCCAATATTTCAAATTTAAAACTTTTTATTTCTAACCCTAACCTAACCCTAACCCTAACCCTGAAATGAAACACAATCTAACTAAAATCAGGCCACAGTATATCAATATCCTCAACAAAAACACCCATAAACTAGAAGAAAGTAGTGCTAACATACTTACAAGCATCACTTTTCGACACCCAGCCCTAAGAATCAAATTTTAACAAGTTGTGTTTTGTTTGTTGGACCAGAAGCATCTAAAAGTTCCCCTTTTATAATTGCTTAATGACTCACAGAGGCTACACAGGAAAACGAGGAATACTCAGCGCAACCATAAAAATGTCTATTTATTCCGTTGCTAAGGATGTGTAGAAGATGTATAATAAACCCTGTGTCAGGACACACGGTTGAAGGTGTTGTGAGGTGTCAAACCTTGGTTTTTACTGGAAGCTCACAGGCATATGGGTCATTACCATTACACAAATACAAGTCTCCCTTGTTGGGTGGACCCAGTCAAACCTAACAGAAGGCAAGATCCATAAAGGACAAAGGAGTGTAGAAATGGGATTCAAATAGCGGCAGAAAATAGAGTAATTATCGGAATAATTACAAAACAGAGGCATAAACAGAACAGAGGCGTATTATCAACAAGGGCACTCTTATCATTAAAGGGAGCTGGGACAGAGATTACAATGATATTTCCAGGAAATGCAGACCAGGTTGTGAGCTGGCCTGTCAACAGCTTCCAATAAGACACGACATGCAGCAAAGCCATGAAAATGAACGGGTGAAACGGTGGAGCATTGTTCTGAAGTGGAGTTATTACATGAGACAGTGGCATGTGTGAGTAAAAGCACAAATAAAACTTGTGTGCGGACATCTGGAGTAGCAGTTACAGTAGCTCTTGCTCTAAGTCATATTTAAGTGAATGTACTAAAGTATGATATATAAATCAGAGTAGCCAGCATAAATGTCCCTCGTCATTTACAGTCTAGTCAGTCTAGTCTAGTCATGTTTATTTATATAGCTCTGTATCACATGCATGTCTCAAAGGGCTTTACATACCATCATATACAGTACATCACTATATACCATCATATATACAGTACTTACTACATCATATACATACTACATATACATCATATACTACATCACATACATATGTGGAAGTTTTATAATGCTGAATATTCATCATTATAAATAAAAAAGTATAAGGTCATATGAACAAGACTGAACAACCAATGATAATTATAGTTCTAGCACTTTAAGGAGATGCGTAATAAGAGGCGAAAACCTTCTTCTCGAAGAAAACAAGTTTTGTCAGTGTTTTCTATGAGATTTGTACATTTGCACATTCCAGGCTCACAGTTCTGTGAGAAACAAACAAGATGTTACTTTAGAGTTTAATCTTATAGTGGTGAAGCAGATTCAGCATTCAGAGTTTTAGGCACTTAAGGTGTAAATATGGGTTAAAGGTTACATATTAAGTGAGCATATAGGAATGTTGCTTTTTTCCCCATTTCTTCCTCAACTCATACTACATCATATACCTCATTTACAGACTTGAGTTGCTGCTACTAGACTGACAGGACTGATACTTTAACTGTGAATGCTGTTACCCAGTGAATGTGTTGTATGATGTCTGCTGTTGTAAGTGATGCACACTGTGTTATGTGCTGGCCTTGCAAACTGTGTCCTTGGGGACCTTCAATGGCATCGCCTCTGCATCGATTCAGCACTTATTCTCAGTTTGTATTGTAGCAGCAGCTGCAGTCAATTTCCTTTTCAATTGGTGTAATGAAGGACTGGAAATGCAGAAGCACTCTTTGCACTTTGCACCTTCTGGTGGCTGAAAGGTGAAGTAAATATTTCTCTCCAGCAAGCAGTCACAATGGTGCAGAGAGCTTGTTATAAAAGTAAGACTTCTACGTTTGTAAAATGTCAAGATTAAGCATATAATTGAAACAGTGTGCTCCAGTACTTCCTTTTTTTTAATTAACACAAAAACAAACAGCACAACAACAATTACCAAAGATACACAACATACATATAAACATTATTATTATCATCCAACTGCACACTGTGAGGCTTTGCTGACAATATAATCACAACTTTATTTTGTCTAACCCTAACCTTATAAGAAAAATAAATACATGATTATATTGTCAGCAAAGCCTCACAGTGTGCGGTTGGATAATTTCTTTATATGGACTATTTTGTATTCCTGCGACCAACCCGCACCTGATTATAAGTGGCTGTGCGCGGCGTCTTGACTCTTCAGTGATACATATAAACATATCAACACAAACGCCTGACACATGGCATTTGGCCTAACAATAGTAGAGGTAAGCAAAGCAAAATACAAGATTGTTTACCAGCATTGTAGAGACTGTGCACGTTATGATTTGGGCTTCTTAGCTATCACCTAATTCCCATAAAGAAAGAAAGAAAGAAAGAAAGAAAGAAAGAAAGAATAAACCACACCTCACCAACCCTCCGCTTCGATAAACTTCTCCCATCATTGAAGGTAACCTTGAGTGTCGTTGTTATTAAATGCAGTGTATCCTTCCCAAATAAAAAAAAGTGTTTGAGAAAGTTTTTAAACCGATTAATACTTCCCCTCCGGTTGACTTCTATGACATATCCCATTATTATATTCAAAAAAAAAATCTAGCTTAAAACGTAAATTCATATCTGAACACACCTTTTGAACTTTACTCCAAATTGCAGATACAATATGGCAGTACCTGAAAAGATGAACAGTTGACTCTTTTCTTGTAGCCTGAAAATTGTAGATGATTTTTTAACTGAAAAGACCTTGTGAACAACAGTAGTTTTATATATTAATCCAAAACCCTTGGCTCCAGTATTTCCTTTGGGTGAGTCTACACGAATCGGCTTTAAGACTCTTATTTACATGACTGTCCTATTCTGTGAAGCAACTGTTTTCCCTGTTTGGAGAGGCGTGTGAAACATCCTTTACTTTATAATATAAACTCATAGAATACAATATAATAGAGTCACAGAAATATAAAAGTTAAATAATAGTTCTGAAGAGATCATAATTTTTTTGTTTACATGGGTTTGGATGTTCAAAATATCTCGACTGCAAACTGGAGACCATAGTTCACCCACACAACAATGGCAGCCTTGACTTACAGTAGTTTAAGTCAAAGAGATAACATAAAGAAAACTCCACTTTTACAGTGTGGTGTTAAGATAAAAGCGTTTTTCACAACTTTCCGATATATACTGTCTGTTTTAATCTTTCACCAGATCTGACTGAGGTGATAAGTCAACACAGTGATACGCCAAGCCTCTTTGAACTGTAACTTAGTGTTGTTAAATAATTGATGTCCAGGTAAGTGTGAAAAGCATAACTGAAGTTCAGTTTCGATATGATGGTCAATTTTTAAGTGAGACAGTTTCCAAAGGTGAATTCACAAGGGAAACACCATGATTGCAACATCATGACTGAAAATGCAACCAGAATAAAATCAGACCTTGTTTCTTGGCTACTATTCGGCCGGTGCATCAAAGTTCCACTGATTGCATATCATCTATATTGCGTGAACAAAATGTTAGTAACAACCGCTGTTTCCCTGAAATGACACTTACCAGGTTAAACCATTTCAGTCATAAAGAGGAGATGTAACTCATATGGGCAGAGTCAAGCTAAAGAGTGGGAGTGACACCTTCTGTATCACTATAAACATGCTAAGAAATCGACAAATGCATTTGTTTTTGTCTTGCCTCGACTAGTTAAACACCCTTCTTGCTGGTTTGCCTAAAAAGACAATAGACAGACTTCAGCTTGTGCACAATGCTGCTTGCTCGGACTAAAAAAAGTGAACAAGAAGGACTTTCAAGCCCTCGTACAATTGAAACATGCATTGTGCAAAAATAGGAGCAATTCAATATGAGGATGGTGTCACTAATGTGATGTATGTGTACCTGCAGAATAGGGTGTGTGTCTGAGTAGAAACTGGTTCAGATGTTAGAGGTGGGACTGTCATTAAGGTTGTCAACTGGGCTCCTCCCATCTCAGATACTGTGTTGAATTCATGGCTGCACTCTTCCTTCACACAAAACTGTCAATATTATACATTTTGATACTTAAATATGTATATGAAAAACATTCATATTTGTATTCAAAATCAAAGTTTGTGTTTTGAAGGACAAAATATGCTGCATGTCAACAGCTGAGCAGGCACATGGCTGTCAGAGCATTGTCTACTGTTAAGAAAAATCCTCTCTCGGATACTCTTTTATTTACTTATTTTGTGATGAAGTGTTGTTATTTTTAATGTACTTCTACTTCAGTTAGTGATTTCCTATGTTTCCCAGAATGCCATTCGACAACCCCCAGAGAACGGGCCTGAACTTGTTGCTTTCAAACAAAGGTGGGCGTATGAGCATATAAATACAGAGAACAAGCCAACTAGCTAGAGAACATTGGGCCGCATCTATGTTCGCAGTGGCTGCATTGCATTCTGGTCTATTAAGGCTGCTGTCAGAGGAGAAATTGTTCTCTCTTCCTCTTCCACGATGGATTTCTCCCTGTATGATTGTTGAACGTCTCTTGGTGCAAAATGGCGGCTCTAGAAAGAAGCCCTCGCTCTTTGATTCTGAGGGACTGACACCAAAACCTGACGTTTACCGCTGATGTTTTAGATCGCTGAAACTTTTTCTGCTGTCAAACTCCATTGTAGCTGCTGCAAATATCTCAACATGATGTCATGTCATCATGGGGGCAGTAATGCATGAGAATAAGAAAAAAGTACATCACCAAAAGACAAAATGGTTTCCAGAAATTCAAAGTTCTTCACCAATAGCTGAAAGGGAGCTGGCAGGGTTACATCTGCATATCCACCTCCTACAAAAAACCTGCTCAATTTTTCAGTGGCAAACCAAAGGATGCTGATACTGTCCCGTACCCAGGGTAGGGCCCAGTACAGGTACAGCTTGTGCAATGGCTGTAACTATAAACTGCATTTCTCTTGAAAATAGAGTAGGGGTCAGCTGGTTAAAGGGTGGAGACTCTGACTGGACGAGAGAGGATGAGGTGAGATGATCAAAGTCCTCTCGCTGAGTGGAACAACAGAGTTATGAGGTCATCATGGTGTCATGGCAACGATGTTTATCACTGTCCATCATTATCATCTGATTTCATAACTCTGACCCTCGCAAACTACAACTGTCACAGAGAGAGAGAGAGAGAGAGAGAGAGAGAGAGAGAGAGAGAGAGAGAGAGAGAGAGAGAATTTGGTGACACTTTATTTGGATAGTCTAGACTATCAGATGACAAAAAGCAGATGCAACAAAGTGTCACTTGCCTATTTGCTGTATTTCTATAGACTGTTGTAACCCAAACCCTAACACAGACTACTACTTTTTCTTTTCTTTTTTTCCATTTTCTTTTCAATTCAATTCCATTTTGCCAAGGAGAGGAAGGTGTGAAATTGTCTGTAGTCACTAATCACTGAAGAGTCAAGATTACTTTTTCTTCAGTAAGGGTCTGACCATGGCTGTTTTTAGGCTTTTTGGAAAAACATGTTTATAAGGAGTAACTGACTGTGTTGAAGACATCACCTGACAGACAGCTAAGAACTTGTTTAAAAGAAAGAAAAGCAGTAGGACTGGGGTCAACAGGGCAGCTTGAAGATTTGAGGAGAGATAGAAGTGTTTGAAAAATGAGACATGTTGACTTTTGTGCCCTCGTGTGGTGGTGGTAAGATCTCAACATCTCTGTCAGGCTTTGTACTAACAATATTATGTCTAATTGCTGTAATCTTGTTGTTGAATAATGCAGCAAATTCATTGCATTTATCTGTAGAGAGAAGTTAATAAGAGATTCGAGGAGGGGGTTTACCACTCTGTCTATAGGAGAAGCCTTTCAGTTTATCTTTGTAAATATCATGATGAACATTTAACTTTGTTTGCCTCCATCTCCTTTCTGCTTTGTGTCAGTCTCTCTTTAGTTGTCACACTCCTCCAAGAAGATTTAGCTTTACCAGAGACAATCTTTGTTTTTAATGGAGCAACAATATTAACACACTCAACTAGTACACTAATACACTGTAGGCTACACTAATACACTGTAGGCTACACTAATACACTGTAGGCTACACTAATACACTGGACACAGAAGGTTGCAGTGGGGCAGACATGAGATTCATGGTGTCAGCAGCGTTTACATTGAGGTAGTGCTTGTTAATCGTCCTCTGTGTTTATCTTGATTACGGCAAATGATGCAGCGAAAAGTATACAAAAAAAGTCAAAGATTGCAACATCTAATATACGAGGGACATTAATATTGAAGCCATGTGAGATTACCAAATTTAAAGCATGGCCACGTTTATGGTTCGGTCCTGGAATTTGGAATCTGCAGGATGTGGAAGTTGAAATCTGTTATTAATCCACTGTCAAAGTCTGTTGCAAATGTGGGATAGCAGCTCTGCAAAGTCATCACAGAAAACAACACTGCATCTGGATGGCTGATAAATAAACATCAGTGCAGATGCATCACTTTTAAGAGGCACAGCAACTATGTTCAAAGGTAGTGAAATCACCAAAAGAAGAAAAAACAGTATTATTGTTTAAATTAGAGTACTTATCATAAAAGTGTTATTAGTCCAAGACCAGACATTGAATAGTGTTGGCTGCTGTATATTTGACTGTGGTTGGAGTTTAGCAAGTCACCAGAATTTCTCTGCAATGTGCGAGCATGTTGTGTAGAACGCTGATTAAGTGTAACGGGAATAGTAGAAATCTGTGATCAAAGACCAAGTGTGTGTGTGTGTGTGTGTGTGTGTGAGCCTGATGGAGTCACAGACATGATGATGAGAGCACGTCTGGGGGCCGCACATCTGTCGACAGTTTCCATCTGCCTGTCTGACTGTAGCTGCCTTCAATTAACCCTTCACACAAACCACAGCGCCGCTTTACTGGGAAAGCAATCAGGCACGGGTCAAACAGGACTCACAAACAATTCTTAGTATGTGTTAATAACCTGCTTAGAGTACTGTGATGGGAGGGGCTTAACACATCAGGACAGTTCAGGTAACACCAGGTAAGTTGTCAATTACAGAAGAGTGAACTAAATTGAAATACTCTTCCTGTGATTGTCTAAACTTTCCGGCACTGATGATGCTGTACCATGTGATAAACCCCACCCGTCTGGCACGTAGGGTAACACAAATCATAAAAAGCATTTTCAAATACTCCAACAAGGAATACATTTGTGGTGTACACTCAGACCGACTTATTCAGATGATATATGTTTTTATTCATACATGAACAACACGTTTAGCATCACTGCTTCTGCTCATCCTGGATCGATCGTTCATATAATTCTTTTCCCCATCCAGATTTGCCCAGCTGGTCCGGCTGGATTCAAAATAGCAACCTTCAAGTCACTTTAGAGGCAGTTGTAATATGAAAATATCTGAGAGGCAGTTAAATATTTTCTAATTCTGAATGCATCAAACCCGTGTGTATGCAGAACATTATGTCTGAGGGAGAAACAATCTGCTTTAGAAGTAGTTGTACTGTTGTTCAGTTAGGCCTATAATGTTCCCCTACAGTGCCAAAGACCTGGCAGCATACTGCATAAGTAGTGAATGTGAGAAAAAGTCTTCAAAATGTATATCCTGTCATGCCATAAGTATTGTAAGAAAACAAGTATTTAATTTAGTAGCACTTATGGGTATAATTTTGTGTCCAAACCCTAGTCATGATCTTTTACCTTTAACACACACAAAAACTAGTTACTATTGTTTGCCTTTGCAGCTCACAATGGATCTGCCTATAGGGCAGGAACATTTCAAATCAGCTTCAAAATTAGCAATATAATGCAGCCTGGCATGCTGTAAAATTACAACTTAATCAAACTATGAAACAGGCATCATCAGCTTACTCCTAATGTAAAGCCAGTTAAAAAGATTACTTGCAGCTGTTAGCAAGCCATAAAAAGCATAGCCAGGCAGCTGATGTTTGCTGGCTTAACATGCTGGTGTGTTGGTGAAAGAGTGAAAAGATTTGTTTTCCTCCAAACCAACTAAACAACAACCATCCAGACAAACAAACAAACAAACAAAGCTGTACACAATGGTAGCTACATAACAATACTAAAACAATTTATACTGTAGAATTCTGCCTGTCTGGAACATATGTACACAGCATCTAACTTAAGTTTGAGTAATAAAAGGCTATTCTTGAGAGAAAATACGTTTTTTCAAAGAGGAGAAAAAGAAGTGTAGTACTAGCGACGGATGTGTCCTGTAGTTCCTACAACAAATGTTTCCGGCCGACGCTATTTTGAGAGGGACCAACGTGGAAGTTTGTTCAAAGCGCGCTAGCTAACTAGCGGCTGTTTTCTGCTGATTATTTTATCGCACAGCGCAAAAATGGCTCTTCCAGGCAAGTATAATATGTTTCTAATATGTTTTTATTTTAAACTCACGGTTCAGGTAGTTTGCAATCAGAATCTATTAGCCATCAGAGTAACATTAGCAGCGTTAGCCAGACGGGTGTTAGCTCCTAGCCTAACGTTAACCTAACGTTAGCTGGTAGACCAAAGAGCGTTAGCTAGTCAGTGAACTGTCTGAATCCCACCAGTTAGTATGTTATAACACACAAATCTGTCTGTGAGACATTAACTATTGACTTTTTGATAATAGTGGCAGCAGTAATACGCGAGCAATAAGAAACACTGACAGATAAACAACATAACTAACGTTATAGTCTCTCTCTCTCTCTCTCTCTCTCTCTCTCTCAGTCTCACTCACACACACACATGTACACAGTTCCTCTGGCTTTGTATCTAGCCATAATCCTCAAGTTTCATCTTATCACGAGTTTGGTGCTGTTATGGTTTGCAGACTTTTACATGTTACAGTGTTTGACTACATATGAAAAATGGCTACTTCATCATTAGGAATGAAGGGAGTGGTTGTAATAGGGCAGCATTTCTCCAACAGCAGATGTATGCATAGTAACCTGACAGTAACCTCTCAGTTATTTTGTATGTCACATTCATGATACCTTAAACAATGTATGATGCTCCAAACACTAAAATACCTCACTTTATCTCACAGGTCCCAATAAGGACAACATCAGAGCTGGGTGCAAGAAATGTGGTTATCGTGAGTATACGCTTTGACATAATACTTCCTATCAGTATTGATTGTGAGTTGAGAGAGGATAGCGGAGTGTTTTTTGCTTCTTCTACTGTGGCACTCATTGTAAGTCGCTCTGGATAAGAGTGTCAGCTAACTGGTTTAGATGTAAAAGCAATGAAATTGTACTGCTTTCCTCTACTTGTTCATCCATTCTCTCCTGGACTGCTATTTCCCAGCGGGCCACCTGACGTTTGAGTGCCGGAACTTTGTCCGAGTCGACCCCCAGAAGGACATCGTTCTGGACGTAAGCAGCACCAGCAGTGAGGAGAGCGAGGACGACTTACCTGAGGCCCTCCGCAATGAGAAGCTGGGACGCAGTGGGCAGCATGCCAGAGGTCAGAAAATAATCAATATAATCAATAAAAATGTCTGCAGAAAAGTAAAAGGGGTAAATACAATGGGTATAAATAAAAACACAATATATATATAAAAGTCTGCCTGTAAAATCGTGTTTGAAGAAGTGATTTAAAGCTGCATGTTGGCGGCTCCAAATGGCTGCAAGAGGTAACTGTTCGAAAAATTTGAACTTCAGTACCCAGAAATCCTGTAGTAACTGCACACAGCTCGCTCATGTTTAGCAACCCGGCCGGTCTGTGATGCTTTATACCAAAGGAAACCAAAGGGATGAGAGAGGGAAAAGATCCAACATTGGTGAGTCCAGCTTTCTCTGGACGCCAGAGGAGTGACCAAAACCACTAGAATTTAATAATAGTAGCCTATAATACAGTGGTATAATGATAATACAGTGGTATAATAATAATAAATACAGCAAATCTACGGGGTCTCGCTTACTCTGTTGCAGCCCCACTTTGTAGTTTGAACTTAAAAAGAAAAAGCACAAACAGAGTGGAATACCAAGTCTTGTAGTTTTTTGATCATTACACATAGATGGGGCAGCAGTAGTAACTTTAATAGTAGTAGTTGTAGTCATGATGTTGCTACTACTAGACTTCTAGTTTCTGTGCTTTTACAGATGTCGACTTACTTGCCTGATGTCAATCCCTCTGACTTCACAGGCAGCTACTTTTCTAGTCAACTGTTCTTAACTGTTCTGTCTACAATTTTCTGCTTGTTTTAGGTTCCCATGATGACGATCAGAAAGAGAGACACAAACAGAGGAGCAGCAGAGATAGAAAATCAGAAAAGAGGTAACTTATTGTTTAATTTTAAGACTTCAATAGTTAAACCTCACAAACCTCTACTCTATGGGAATGGTGATTCACGCCTCATTGTGTCTTAAAATCTTGATATGTCTGTTCTCGTCTTTTGTATTTATGTCCTTTGTTGCTCTATAATACACTATAATGATAAATTAATGTTAAAAACTTTTCATTTTTTTAAAGAAATTTCACTTCACAAATATTTTAAATGTTGTTCATTGTGGCAGTTCAATGTGCTGGTAAGTCCTTATCTGTGAAGATAAGTTATACTGTGCGCATGAGCATATGGGCGGTTAAAAGCCTTTTTGTGGCAAGAACTATTTATCAAGAGTCTTTGCGTGAAAAAATCAATGATAAAACTTCATGGACTGTGCATTGTGTGACTACTTTCACAGACAATGGGCGATGTTCAGAAATCTAAGACAGGTTTGCTTTTATTGGTCATTTTGACTGACAGGTCAAGTGTTTGACCTGTCAGTCAAGATTAGATTAGAACACTTTCATGTCTTCAGGGCAGTTTGTTATGTACCATTAAAAATAAACAGTTACTAACAGTTGTTAGTCTTGTCAAAATACCAGAATTTTGTCTTTGATACCAATAGTTTAATATCTGAAAATTTGATACTACTATAGTACCAATGCAAACACATCAAGCAACGTCACATAACAACGGTCATTGAGTTATTTGTGTTACCACCTTTGACTTTTTTGTACAGGGGTTTTGATGTCAGTTGGGTGTCTGTTTTGTCGTCTCGGTAAGAGAAATAGTTCCATATTTTGCTCCTGGCACCAGATTTGTCAAACACTTTAGGTGGACTGGGATTCAGTTCAAGACGTGGTGGACTGTTTGACGCTGATTAACTCGCGTTTGAAACACATTAAAGAAGTATCACTTCGTAAGATAAGTGCATAGTTTTTAATAGAGCATCAGCGCTCAAAGGCATTTGATTACACTGGTGCGTTAGGGCCTGGTGTCCCTAACACACAATCAGCAGGGAGTCTTCTTTTTTCTCGCATATTTCATGACCCCAATTCGGTCTTATTTCTACTTCCTAGATCTTACTCGTCATCAAGTGACGAGGAGGCCACGAAGAAGAAAAAGAAACAAAGCAGGTCTGACTCATCGAGCGACGAAGAGGAGAGGAGGAAGAAGAAGAAGAAACTTAAAAGCCACAAGAAGAAAAGCAAAAAGAACAAAAGGGAGCATGGGAAGCATCACAAGAAGAAGCAGAAGAAGAGTAAACAGGAGTCTTCCTCCAGCAGCTCCAGTGCGTCTTCAGACAGTGACTGAGACCGTTGAACTCTGATGTCAGAGAAGAAGAAGTCCTGAGAAGAGTTCCTACACAGGTCAGGAAAAACATGGAAAATCAATTAAAAATCATAATCCATACAGACAAACATTAAGAAAATGCCCGTTGCTAAGACCAGAGAGGGAGTCAGTCAGTTGATAGAGTGCAAAAAGTGCTCATCTGTGCAGAATACAAAGTTTTTATACAGGTGCAAGAAACAACAGCTTTTTATGCAAATTCTAAAATCTAATTGCAAAGAGGTTAGACAGTTTAATAAGTTTGGAATTGACACAAAAAGTCTTGAAAAATGTGGAGATGTATTGCTGCTCAGTCTGATTAGACATTTTATGTAGTTGTGGACCCTCTGTCATTTAATTCATTCATTTAATGATGTTTGTTGTTGCATACATAATACTGAACATCAGTGCAAGTTTTTCAAATCCAATCAAGAAATTGAAGTCAGAAAAAAGCTTTGAATTTTGAACGCGTGTAGGAACCTTGTATTAGGCTTTGGGATGCTTTCCTTTAATTTTTTTCCCCCTACTTTATACTCTTTGTTGTTTTAACGCTGCCCTCAGAAATAGTACACTCGTAGCAGACATTTTCAAGGGTCAGATGTGAATGCAAACACGGCTCCAGACGCCAAAATCTATTCTGCCGGTCAGACTATAGATAACAGCTAAGATACACATCGGCTGATCTTTGCTACTGTGCGTTCACACCACAAGTAACTCAGGAAACAAGTCACTGGAAGTCCATTCACTTTATACGACCGGTGAAACGTCGGCCAACATTAACCACATTCGCCCCGTTTCTTTGTTTGTCAGTGCAGAAAAGTTGGCAGCAGTTTAACTATCGGGCGGCGTCGACCCTCAACAGCCAAGAATTTTGTTGTTAGTTATGATTTAGTATAGAATTGCATAACTGTCTCTGCTGTAGGAGAAGTGATACCACAGTGAAACCTATAATCAAAACAGTCATCCTTAGACATTATCTCACTGTGCTCAAGTGAAAGAAATACTAGTGAAATTATTCCTTGTTTTGCTGGGGACCCTGTGGGACCCTCTCAAGGCCCTTTGGAGGTCCCAAGGCCCCACTTTGGGAACCACTGACCTAGGTCAAATCGTCCATTGGACAATAACAAAGCAATGTTGTTGCTAGGGGTGTGAACGCAGAATATCAGGTAATCGGAATGAATTTCCTCCACTTTTAACCCCACCTGTTTGAAAGCCATCTGAACGTTTGAAGAGTTCATTTCCAAAATGTCCATTTTGAAAACGTCATCAACCATTCTCTAAAATATAGGAGATAAATAAAGGAAATAAAGGATCTGGGTTGTAAAATTATTTTGTCAACCAAGGATTCAACTAGAAGTTTCCTGCTCTACTTCAAAAGCTATCAGAATTTTTAAAAATGTTTTGTTTCCTGCCATTATTCATTTTGGGACCGTAGGTGTCACTTTCTGGAGTGAAACTCTTCACTGTTCATGTTTTCTTTTTTGAGATTACAAAGTTGTCATGCAGGTCTCCTCAGTATTTCCATTTTCTTGTGAGACAGGTGCTTTGGTCTATGTCACAATGTCATTTTTTTTTCCAAATAAGTTGTCTTTTACTGTAATAAAACTTATTACATTTTCGTAAAGCTGTCTCAAGTTAGTTTGTAAAATTATCTATATGTATTTATGTAAATACAAGAAATGATATTGATGGCCACTGTACTGACTTGCATGGTAATCTATTCACTGTCTGTAGAGGGCAGCAGTGCACCTAAAATGTGTCAAGCCTGCTTTAAATCTCATGAAGGAGAGAATGGCAAAGAAAGCACTTGTAATTATAAACATACACACAAGACATAGACAGCTGCATGTGTGGCTCAACCAATCAGATAGCAGACATTAGACAGGCAACAAAGACTTTTTATATGTCTAAAGTTGTTTAAAGTGTAAAAGTATAACTTTGAAGTAAAGACCTATTTGTGCTTAGTCCCTGTGTTCACAAGTCAAATACATTTATATAAAGCATTTTTAACAAAACAGGTTCATCACAAAGTGCTTGACAGAACATCAAAAGACAAACAGAAGAATGAACACATCACAATTTGAAAGCAATGAGGTCAGAACGTGTGTGTGTGTGTGTGTGTGTGTGTGTGTGTGTGTGTGTGTGTGTGTGTGTGTGTGTGTGTGTGTGTGTGTGTGTGTGTGTGTGTGTGTGTGTGTGTGTGTAAACCCATACATCAAAAATGTGTCCGGAGAAAACATCTCAGCATTTTGGCCAAAAGTTCTCACTCACAGTCACATTCAATGAATGTGACTAACTGAATGGCCTTGGGTCTTATTCTGATGAAAACCCTAAGTTTTCTTTTTTAACAGTCTTAGACACATATTTGCAACATCATGGTTTCAAATCCAAGGGTTAGGGTTCATGAAGGCCCTGATCTTTGCATTTCATCCATGCCATCCCCCATTCCCCCTCCGTCCCACCTCCAAAAACATATAATACACTTTATATAGCACTCATCAAAAAGCAAAAAGGCATACAAAAAGGAATTGTAAAATATATATTAGAAAAAAGGAGATACCTATTTGAAAACACATTCAGAAGAAACACCAAACAGCTGGGCAAAAAATCTGTAAAAGTCTGTAAAAGTTTGTTTGAAGAAGTGATTTGAAAAATGATACTTAATTAGCAGAAATGACTTGAAATAAAATGTCTTGAAACAAATTCAGAATAATGAATAACATCCCACAAAACAGTATAGAAAACCTACAATGTCTGGACTTATTGTGCCGATCAAGCAGCTCATTACTCCATCTAGTGGTCAGGCTGTGAACATACAGACTGAATTGAATCCCTTCAAAATACCAAATACTGCTGCTTCTCCCTTCACTGATATGAGAAATGAAGAGCGAGAGAGACATAAAGAGAGAGACAGACACCCAGACAGAGAGAGAGAGAGAGACTTGGAGGAGTGTTACAAAACTGCTTGACAGTTGTTTGACTTGCCAAATAATCATGAAGAGACACAAGTTGCTGAGTAACAACGCTCTTTGGCTCGGCTCCTAAATGGCACAGTCAAACATCAATCTCACTTAGTACAGTAAATGTGCTGGGGGAATTTAATAAACAGAGGGAGGCTCGCATATCACGTCCTCACAGGGCGATCGCATCCATTCACACACACACACACACACACACAGATACACAGACAGAGACACACATGCACACACACATTGATGTGTGTGCACACATTCGTATATGCATCATTTTTTGTTTAAAGTGCTTAAGTACTGAACTGAGTGCACACATACAAAACATGCATAAACAGGTGAACACACATACAAACACACTTGCATTCACAAACTGTGTCCACCCATTTCATACGCATTCTCTTTCAAATGAATTCAAAGCTCTATTGAATCCAGAGTGCGCCTACACACACACACACACACACACACACACACACACACGCTCTCCTGTTGGAGCATGTTGGAGAAATGTCACAAAGCTCCACACAGTTTCCCGCTCTCCAGCACTTCAGCATGTCACCCTGACAGACAGCAGCGTGTGAGGCGGAGCGGCTCGGTGTGAACCAGGCGGCCGAGGGAGGAACCTCCACCCGGGAGGCCGGGGCTGAGTCACCTTCTCTGGGGAGGCTGCCGCTCGTGGCCCGGGCAGGTGGCTACAGGCCGGGGCGCCGCAGCGGCCCGAGGGCAGGCGAGGGAGGCCATATGAGCCGTCAAATTAATTATCGTTCACGTCCCACCAGCTCCGCGCTGACAACGCCGTTCCCCGCCGAGCCGAGAAACTGCGAAAAAGAGCCAAAAGAGCCCCGTTCGGAGCCGACAGAGCTTTGGCGTTAAAAACCAGGGGCTTTTGGGAGCCCTTGTGCTTTGTTCGGCATGGGCTGTGTGACAGGTGTTTATAATAGCGGCATTATTTTCACTTTGCCTTGGGGAGGGGGTTATCTTATAAACATCTGCAACATCCTGACAGCTACATGCACGGCTGCTGATCAGAGCCCGCAGTATGACAAGGCGTATCTCGCTCCTTATCTTTAGAGGTCCAGAGGGCGGATTCGTCAAATTTGTCAAAAAAAACAACATTCAGCAGCCGCTGACAGCTAAACCAAGACAGTCAGCCAGTCCAGAAAGTGTCTGGTATTGGGAATGTGTGATGTCTGATTCCTCTGGGGTCAACTGAGGTGACGGAACTTATTTTGCACCAAGTTGAGTCATATGTTTACAATAGTGATATGTTTAAAGTAATAATCACATAAATAAATGTCTGTTTTGCGTCAATAGTGGTTCAACCTATAGCCAGTTCATGGAAGATTTTACATTTGCTGTTCTAAACACCCGGTGTCTGGTAGGTCTTCCTCTGGCACACTGGAAGTGATTTACGTTTCCGGAAGAAGAACTGGGTGGAGCAGTGATAGCCACCACAAAGAAAAGAGAGCGCCACCTACAGAAACTCAAACGCCATCAACAGAAAATCCAAGGAAAAAGACGTCACAGTCCCGCCCACACTGTTTGATTGACAGGTGATCTCTGGGAAGTGCAGTGCAGAAACACCACAACAATGAGCGCTGAGCATCAAAGATGTCGCTAAAATAATAATGATAAAAACCAAGAATCGTGCGGATTACCACTTTAACATTAAATTGGCCTTATTTCTATGTATAAAGCCATGTAAGTATAACTGTCATTAATAAGTAGCACAGTATTACTGTGAGCTCACTATTCTACACATTAATACACATTTTAATACGCCTGAATAAGGCCATTGTATAATATACAAGTCTATACAAGTGTTGACAAAAAAACTTGGAAAGTAGAAAACTTCATAATTGCCCAGATGGTAAGAGGACGACTAGATACAGAAGAGAAAATGAAGTCGGAAGAGTGCTTCCATGTGCAGCCACACTGAGCAAACCATATGCTGTTTGCATAAGACAACAGATAGGTTTGCCTGTTTTCACCAGCTCATTGGCTTTTATTGAGCCTGTTGGGCTGCATAGGTAAGCAGAGAGAAAATGGGACTCCACTGAGCCATTTAAATGAAAATGAGATGGTCAAAGTCATCCTTTAGAGAGTTTAGCGGCGGAGGAACGGCGATTCAGCCTCCGTGCGCACATTACAGGTCCATGAGGCATGTCAATTGATCTCCAAAGTCGGCGAAAACATTGTTGCCAAAGAATGCGGGGAAGCAAAATGGCTGGCCGGAATGACTGTACCATAGGGGTAAATGATCTCTTACTAAAAGCAGGTATATGTTTTTTCTCGATTGATTTGTTTGCATCATCTCAGCTCTCAGCTCAGCTCCAGTCTTATGAGAGCAGCATGGAAGCTTCTGCACCAAATGATGCATATTTTTAACCTTTGTTTATCCAGGGTTTTGAGCAGAAACTCTTTCTCAGCAACGCCCTGCTTCACATCCATCCAACCTGGGAGCTGCCCAGTACAACCACAGTCTTCAGCTCTTGGCCAGTGCACAGATCCACTGGAGCTCCTGAGGGTTGAATGCTTTGCTCAAAGGCACCTCAATAGCAGCTGTCGAGGGAAGGAAGAGCTTTACTCCAGTTCAGTTTCCCCGCCCACATTCTCCTCGCAATCGATCTGGGGATTCAAACACGCAACCTTCTGGTCCCAAGCCCGCTTCTCTAACCTTTAGGCCACCGCCACTACACAGCAAAGCATAATATCTTCCCAGAAATAAAATGAAAATCCCTTATGCTGCACTTTGGTGGGAACAACCCAAGCTGAGAGATGGCGCCGGTTTTGCGTCTGTAACCACTGTTGAAATATTATTTCAGAGGCAAGCCGTCCCCGCATCTTGGAGCACGGTGAGCAGAGCGCTTGAAAAACGCATTAGGGCCAAGGGGCAAGTTGGAGGCTATACATTTGCTACCAATTTAGTTCCTGCATCTTAGATTTCGTCCCTCTCTTCCTCTCCTGGCCCCGAAACGAGGCCTAACGTAGCAAATGACCTCTAGGATAAATAGACAGCAGGCTACATGACCCCGGCCATCAAGAACGGAGGCTGTAATAAATACTACATAGCTTTACAGGAAGCGTGTTCGACATTCTCCCAAAACCTGCAGGGAAAGAAAACGAGGGGGCGAACGGGGTGAGTCTCTGTTCACCGCTCTCTCTTTGGTCAAAACCTTTTTTCCAGAGGTCTGTTATTACCGGCCTAGTTCCTGGGTTCCCATTCAGAGAGGAGCTTGTTCATATAAACCTTGAGGTTTTGAGGGATCGCTGGGCCGACTGGGTGGCTTTCACCAGGGAATTAGCGCAGGGTCGCATTGGAGCACGATCAGTAGGCCCTCCTTAGCTAACCTGTGTTGGACCGGGCTTCTTGTGGAGGTGGTGATGGTGGTGTTGGTGGTGAGGACGAGTTTCCTGGCTCTGGAATATGGGTCAGTCTGAACCCAGGATGCGTACGCCTTGATCCTGTAAATCAAGGATCCTTCTGATACTTTTCTACCTCTTGTGTAACTTCTAGATCATTTTGTTTAACCATTATCTATCCAGATTAGTCTTGATGAGATCCAGGATCTCTTTTACAAGGGAAACATGGAATTATTATTAGATTTGTAGGTCATACAGTGAGCAAAGCAGTTTTACCCACATACAACACAAAGACAATAGCGAAGATATCAGTTGTGGTCAGAAATATCTTAAAAAACCAGACGAAGTGTATTAATGGTGATGGTTACTGACGCAATATATGATTCCTGCATTTCGAGAGTCTTTATCATGAAAGGATGAGTGATGTAAATGATCTTTGCTTACTTTTTATGTGCATTTTCATGCTGCAAAATCCTCTTAGCCGGATAATGCGTAGAGAAAAGGTATTGAGCCTACACAGAACATCTCAGCTTTTTGTACAGTTGCCAATGCTTATGAAACGCAGTAGCGTACCATTTCATCAACCACTGGTCTTTTGTTTTTCGTCACTTTGCCAGTTTTTTTTTTAGCACCACATACTCAGGGAGAGTACTTCCCTGTATACATTTGTAAACCTGCATTCAACGCTCGAATAAAATCCATTTGAGAAGGGGATATTTCTGGTGTGAAGTCACTCTGGAAGCGTTGAGCTGCCACAATCTCAATGCGGTCTCTTTTTTGACCAAGACAGAGAGAAAAGAGAAAAAATCTCACATCCCTCATCTCTCTGGTGTCTCTTTAAGTCATTGTCAACTTTCTCACCAACACTTTGGAAGACCGCTGTGTTCTTTGCACAAAATATCCATCTGAACCAGTGAAGTAGTGGTAAATACAAAGGAGGGTAAACTATGACCTCCAGTCAGTTACCATTATAAGGCAAACAACAACTGATATAAACAAAAATCAATTATATTTTCAGAAAAAGCATCTGGTTCTTCGTTTTTTTTTTGTTTTTTTTGTCCTTGCAATATCTTATCCTCATAAAACTTACATCAGTTTGATGCTACTTATGATGTATAATATCAATTTAAGTCATAAAGATTTATGTCAGCGTAAAAAGGTTCCACAAATTAAAAGGTGGGTATACAGAGTTTAGATGGGTTTACCCTTCATTACAGCCTTGCTCTTAACAAGTCATTAAGTTTAGTACTGAGTCCTAAAATCTTGCTTTCCAATCTACCAGTGAGGCAATTTCACTTGTTTCTAATGCAGCTTCACCTGTTTGGAGAATATTCTTGAAATAAGTGAACTTGAAACTTGAAAATAAGGTGGAACTCAAGTTGGATGAGTGTGGCGGATCTCACATGTCATCTTCTGTCTTATGTCTTCTGTCTTATCTCATTTTTTCAGTTATATTAAGAAAAATATGATTGTAAGACTCAGTACTACACAAAATTACTGGATTTTTTGCAGTGTTCTGTACATGACAATGAACTACAAAATGGGGGAACAGGAAGTGGGAGTTGGAGGTCAGCTACTGCAATGTTATTCAAAACTATAGGTGGATTTTTTAGGGGTTAGGAAACACCATCATACTGCAAGACACCGGTTCTGGTGCGGTAATGTGGTACTTCAAACAAATGCTAAGAGTCATTTGCATCTACTGTTTGGATGAGGTCTGGTACACACACACACACACACATACACACACACACTGCTGACTTCTTCTGTCTCTTCTTCCTCCTCTCAACCTCAGCAGCCACCCAATCTGTCCGTCCCACAGCGGTCCAGAAGATGGCAGGAGTGGCACTGCCGAGGACTTTGCACCGGGAAAAAAAAAAAAATCAAAAAAAAAATCACAAGAACCCTTCCCACAGCCTCAGTACCAACAGAACCTCTCGTCTCTGGTCCCCGTATGACGCTAGATGTTTTACGCGTCCCCAACATCAGACACATGTGGCTTTTTGAAAGACGAACGACATGGTGTCATCTCTGTGTCGGGCACATCTGCTCACTCTCACTCCGGTTTTAGTGTTCTTTCCACTCCACATTTATATGGAAAGTGTTGTGCGTCTCTGTTCTGTGGGGGGTTGCTGTCCCTTTGTTTGAGAAAGACATCAAGCGGCGCCGACGGGGCACATGATGGCTCGAACATGATCAAGACGGTTATTTTTTGTTCTCTTACATTGTCTCTGGTCTCGGGTCTCATTCTTCTTTTTTTTTTTCTTTTAAATGGAAAATTGCGTCAGGAGGCAGAGAGCAAACTGGTTCAGATGTCATCACTTTTTTAACAGATGTTGACCGATGTTTCAGCAAACTGTTGGTAGGTTAGTTAACTGCCAAGTGAGCACAGGTCTAAAGTGTCCCACATGCGTCTATAGTTGAGGGAAGCATGCATTTGTGATACTTTTCAGCACAACATGATCATTTTTTCTTTTATTTATTCAGGAAAAGTCGACACTTGCTCTTTTTCAGCAGCGCCCGGCTTCGCATTCACACCTGGCAGCTCCACTGGTGCAGTTGGGGGTTCAGTGCCTTGCTCAGTGGCACCTTGACAGTGGTTTCTGAGGGAGGAGAGCATGTTACTCAGTCACTTTCCCCACCCACATTTTCTCAGCGAGCATAGGGATTCAAACCTGCAAACCTGGTAACAAGCTCGCTTCTCTGTGGGCGACTGAGCAGCTCCACTGCAGCAGTTGGGGGTTAAACGCCTTGCTCAGTGACAGTGGCACCTGGGCAGTGGTTGTTGAGGGAGGGGAGAGTGTCACTTTCCCTGGAAAGCGACACCTGGAAGTTTCCCACATTTTTCCAGCCAGTCTGAGTATCTGAACCAGCGACCCTCCTGCCTCTCTAACATCCAGGCCCCCGCTGCCCCATACAAATATTGTGTGAAAATGTAATGTTATTAGCATATGTTGAGTCCGGGTTGTTTTCCTTCCTTCCTCCCAATGCATGCTGGGATAGGCTCCAGCCCCCTGTAACCCTGAATAGGAGTAATTGGGTGTAGAAAATGGATGGATGGATGGATGGAGTTAAAAGGTAACATAAATGTGTGTTACTCTTCCAAAATGATGATTAAAAAACTGTGTTACACTTTTTATGGGACTGTAGATGACAACACTTGTACAGACTGAATCCTCTGTATTTTAGAGATATTGAATCATGAATGTCAGGTACAGTAATGATCTTTTCCATATGTATTATATATCCTTATATTTCCCTTTTCCCCTTTATATACATTCTGCAGCTTTGGGTACTTTGGGGGTTACAGAGTCAGGTAAAACCACAGCGAGGCGACTAAACGCCCCCTCTCTCATTCGCCCAGCCTCAGTAGAGCGCCCTCTGGTGGCTTCAGGTGTCAAGACCCAGCTTTCATCCTCTGATCCCTCAGGTGTGTGAGCAGCACTCAATTATGTTTCCCTCTGTTTTATGGGCTCAGATGATGTTCTCTCTATTATCATCATGTAATGGGAAAAGGGGGGGGGGGGGGGTTCAGGGGGCTGATGAGGGTGAACGCTGAAGCCATTGTGAAAGGGGAAATAGACAAACAGATATTATGTATGTACGTCACACACACACACACACAAAGCACATCTCTTTTTGCCTTTCTCTCATGCTGTACCTCACACACACCATACACACTCTCACAAACACATATAAACATGCCATTACTGCTGCTCAAGAGCAATATTCACAAATGGAAAAAGGTACGAGGCCAGCCATTCACCTCAAGGTAAAGGCTTTGTGATATCTACAGCGAGTGGAGCAGCGTTTTATGGTCAGCTTTTTCTGCTCTTTCATGACTGAACCAAATTGTTTCTTCTAAAGTGCAGTATCTGGCCCATAAACTGCTGAAAGTTCCCAAGGCAAAACAAGCAGACGTCTGTAATTGTCTAGGTGGTCGGGTGTGTGTGTGTGTGTGTGTGTGTGTTTGTAAGATTGGAAAAGAGAAAAAGAGGAGGTGACGGAGAGGAGGAGGGAAGCTCTGCACATATTAGGCAGTAGGAGAAATGTAGGAGTCGGTACGAGTGTGTGTGTTTGTGTTTCAGTGTGTGTGTGTGTGTTTCAGTGTGTGTGTGTGTTTCAGTGTGTGCTCTCTTGTTTGCTCACACTCTCTTCAAAGGATCAATTATTTGTTAAGGCCTGTGACGAGCTGTAATTGCTTTCATTTCTGAGCAGCAATGCTGCATAATTTTCTAGCAATTAATACGCAAATTCTTGGGCTAATCATACTTTTCTTCCCTTGGCAATTACACAGAGAGCAGCTTTCTTGGTATTTCCCAGTGGTTCATAAAAAGAAAGGTGGTTTATCTTCAGTTGCCAGCGGGGTTCCCTTTATCAAAAATGTCTTTGGAGAATGGACAGTTGCTTGCAGGGAAGAACACGACTCAAATATTACCCAAACCTGGAGTTGTCTCACAAGTCATTGTCCTTATATGGGTAGCCTGTAAGGATAAAAAACACATTTTTAGTATAGAGGCTTTGCAATTGTTTCATAAATCTCCTAGCAACCACAGCGGGGTCCATCATGGAGGTCCAGTGGAGACTTGGCTGCACGCAAATAATGTTTAAATAACACTTGGGCTAGAAAAGAGATACCTGAACAAGATCGCTGTGGGCTTGGTGTAGATCCATTCGCTAACGTAATAAGTAAAAGTGAATATAAGACAGATTTGTTTCCAAATTTAGGCTTCTGTGACACAGTAAACTGTCTGGTCTTTAGCGCTAGCGTCTAAGCCAAACAGTCTGAGTTATCGCTGGAGAAGAATCAGCTCAGTTAACCTGAAGAAACAGTTGGTTTTTGGCTTTGTTAGCTAGCTAACTAGCCAGTAATTTAGCAAAGGAACTAAATGTTATTAACACGTAACTACTAGTCATAACGCTAGCTTCCACTAAATACGAGCTAGTATGCAAATCAGTGTTTACAAGACAGTGATAGCTGGTTGACCAGACACTACTTATGCTAACAAACTGACTTTAGCTAAACACAAAAACGATCAGATTTGTCAGGGCTAAATGAAGAAATGCAATCAGTTGACATAGTCACTGTTGCCCAAGAGCTGAGGACCTCCAATATGGCCGCCAGAAGCTGCGTTAAGTCACTTGAAGGTCCTCTATTAAGTTTTTTTAGTTTTTTTTTTTCCAAACATTACCTAATAATGTTTGTGCCACAAGTTGTGTAAAGAAAAAAAGCAAATTCACCATTTTGTGCCAATACAGCTCCTTGGAAGGCATTTGCTTCCAGGTCTCAAGCTTTCATTCCCTTGATTGTTGAGGCTTTTTTTTGGTCACAGAACTAAGAAGCAGCAGGACTGAGGACAGCCCAGCACTTGCATTCAATATCCTTGTGTGAGGTTTCTAATTGCCAGTGAATAGCTCTCACCAACCTGTTTTTTTGGGTCAGTCCTGGAGTAATGTCATTTTTCATTCATGACTTCAAACAGACCAGTCGTAAAAATCGGTAAGGAACATAGCCGCAGAGACGGTGGTAACCAGAGATGTTTTCACAGTAATTCCCTCTTGGGTTCGGGTATAACCACGCCAGCAGCGCCTGGGAAAGGCAGTTCACAGCAAGAGTGAGAAAGGGAGAGAGAGAGAGAGAGAGAGAGAGATAACAGATAGAGAGGGAGAGAAAGAGAATGAGAGAGATGATGTGGTGAATGAGAGAGAGAGTGAATGAGAGGGAGAAAGAGATGGAGAGATGGTTTAGTTCACTTCAGATGAAACAGGTTCTATGTTTCCAGGTTCAACATGTGGACAAAGAAGCAGATCCACCTTTGACCCTGTGAAAATACAGGCCTCCACTGCAAAAAAATGTCTGTCTTGACAAGTAATTTGATCACACATTAAGTCTTAAAATTTTTTTTTTTTTTTATATCTGCCAGTCGAGTGAGATAATTTCAGTTAATTTCATTAAATTCAACTTGCAATGCCTTGAAGTAAGGTACAGTATATCACTCCACTTGTTTTAAGAAGATTCAAGAAGTTAAATTATCTTGCCCCATTGGCAGTTTTTTAAATCAATATATCATTGTCAAATTAATTGTGACACCTTGGTATAATTACCGTAAACAAATAAGACCATGGTTGAGACAGTAGTCGAGGGTTTCTCAAAATCAAGACCTAATTTCCCATAAACCCATAAATACCAAGAGGATGTTGCTACTTGTCTCCCCCCCCCCCCCCCCCCCCCCCCCCCCCCGGCATCGCTCCGGGTGCGTTTGTTTTCTCTTTCACTTTAACGATGAGGACATACACATTGGAAGTGATTTTTCCATTGGCCTTTAACTCCATCCAACATCGACCACTGTGAGAAACTCTGAAAGCTTTAGCTCCTTGATATAGAGTCTCTATAGTAGTAGAGAGTAGCAGTATAGAAGTATCTCCATAAATGATACAGAGACATTCAGAACAACGATGATAGCAAACAGCAATGACCACAGAGACAGATGAAGGCTGGAGCAGCGACAGGCAAGAGACAGCGAGGATTACCAATGAAAGCTGCAGTCGCTGGAGCGTTTTGAGAGGAAACGGTTTTTATGACAGGATCATTGATGACTTTAAAGCCGGGAATTCACTAAACCTTCGGTTGCACAGAAAGACTCTTGCTAAGTCCCTGTGCGGACATGAACCACTAACCTCTGTCAACAATTGAGCGCACTGGCCAATTGCGTCACGTTTCTGATGGACATGTGAAATACACTGTTTAATCTGCAAACACTGCAGCCAATTCAGATTCCAAAAAGTAGAGAACTGAAACCATTTCCCTCTTATTCAGTTAGCGGTTGCGACTCAAACCCACGACCTTTGAATTGCTTACCCAACACACCTAGAAGTCCAACATGCTTACCACTGCTCCACAGAGTCAGTCCAGCGTTATGGAGCTCGTGATCCAATGAATTGGAAAAGTGCTATTTGCCACACATGGGATTACAGACGTTTTATTTAATAGGTTGATTTAATAGGAGATTAAATTACTTGATTTATAAGGTTTTATTCAGTGCAAAAACTGATGACTTCTGTGTAAGCCGTGCAAAATAAGCCCTAGAATAAGAACCAACAAGAAGAGGAATGGATTTGGGACAAACACTGAATCTCAAGAGGTCTGAAGAGCCTTTGTAAACCCTCGAGTGCTGAAGCTCTTTATTCACAGCGGGACGCCTCAACACTGAACAGGCTGCCGTCTCACACAACCTGAAATCCAAATGAAGAGCTGTTTTTCCAAAATGCCACATTCATTCACCAAAACGCAAAATGGTTGGCGCCATAAAATGAGAACAAATTTTGGTACTTTTTTAAAAGGTAGCGATAATTTACTTTGGACTGTCTTCATTTTAGAGACATTAAATGATGAGCATCAAGTAATGATTTTTTCCCCCAAAAAAATGGATATACAGCATGATGAAACAGAACTGTTCAAATGTAATGCAACAGGTGAAGGTCTCAGCTCATGATCCTGCCATGCAGTATAAAGGTCTACAGTAAGGCCAGCTGCCTTGAGGTTAAACATTACATGGCCCTATAACCTTTTATTGGCATACTGTACTTTTCTGTACACACAACCCACCTGTAATGATGTTGCTAACAGTGTTTATACATTGTCAAGAGTCTGTACAAGTTATTCTTACTGCACAGGACGAGCTTTAAGAGTCATATTAAGTTGCATAAGGGCCAGGAAACGGATCCTCGGTTACTGGCAGAGAAACTCTTGCTGTCAGTAAGTCATTAACAAGAGAGATGGCTCAATTATTGCTTCAGAGAATATATGCACTTTAATATTCCTGTTAAAGCAAAATAACTGAACTTATTCATATGAAATAAATCTCTTTTAACAACGCTTGCAAGAAAAGTAGCGGCGTAAAAACGTAACAACAGGTGATGAATTGTGTAAAGACAAATCAAAATGAGTGCCTTCTCAGCTTTTTGCATGCTAGCTTATATCCTGGTGAGGGAGGGATAAGCTGTTTATATCCAGCTACATTTCCCATTCACAAATTCCCCTAATGGACCTTAAATAGAAGGTCAAGAAAACAAATTGTAAATAAGATGTTTTTGTTTTTTCATGCCTTAATATCACGCCAAATATTGGCTCATCCTGACTAACGTATATTTGTTTCCTTATGCGTTTACCTGGCTGTTTGACGCTTACATGCACCAGCTCATAGGCTGTGTAACCCAATGTGTAGAGCAAGGCACTGACACTGCCAGGGTTTGGGGTTTGATTCCCTCTGGAGCCTCCCATGCTAAAAATGTGAGGCGCTTTGGATAAAAGTGTCCACCAAATGGCATACGTTCCCTTATCGGGACATTAATGTGGATATAAACACGCTCAGTGACAGAACTGTCTCTTCTCCCCCACATGCTGCATATTTCCTCTGGTAAATGATACACTGTTTAAATGCATGGGTGTGCTTGTTACAGTGGGAGACAATGTGCTGAACTCTCTCTATAATAAGGGCCAGGCCGTTCCAGTTGACCCCCGCTGGTTTGCAGCTTTACAATGAAGGTGTTTAAAGAAGATAGCGCTCAGACTGTCAAAACACTCCCACACCTGGAGAATCTATCAGGTTGCTATAAAGCTTATCAACAGCATAGAGAGAAACATTGAGATAAACTGCCTGACTTTTCAATTTAAAGTTGCAATAGCAAACTTTGCACACTGGCGGCTCCAAATGGCAGCGAAAGGTAATTGTTTTTAAACAATTTTAACCAACCCGGCTGGTCTGTGGTCGCTTTATACCAAAGGAAACCAAAGGCATAAGAGAGGCAAACGATCTAATGTCGGTGAGTCCAGCTCTCCGGATGGAGCGCTGTTCACTGCTGTTTAGGTCACATTTTGATCAAACCCCAGACCAGAATTTCATTTGGGCAAATAAGGTGAATGAATGGCGTCTGGAGATGGGACGCTCTTCTTGTTTCAGTCCCACTTTCTGATTTTGGCTAATAAGACTGGTGCATTTTTACATAATATTCTTGCCTAGTGCAGCTTTAAGATAACAAGACCAGCAACAGGTCACTGTACTTGTGGCTTGCTAACAGTTGAGATCAAAACAAATGATCAGTGATCATCTATGTGCCATTCTGTTTGTAACTAAATGTGCAGCTGCTGTGTTGCTGTCTCTCCTTTGTAAAAGAGATCCATGATCCAAACAGGACTAACTGGGATAAATAAAGGTGAAAGGTGAAAAATACAAAAATAATATATTCGCATCCCAACTTTCTGCCTTCCCAATTTTCCTAATGTTCAGAAGGTGCTAAGTTTAGAGTTTGCATCAGGGTGAGACTTCAGTTATCTGGCTGTGGTTTTTATGTCTGGTTTTTATGTCAAAAATGGAAAAAGAAAAGCTTAAAGCTGAATCAGTGCATCCTTGACATTTAGTTCCTACTGTCTCATTTCAAGTTGGGCAGATTATAATCAAGTCTATTGTCAAAATACTTCCCTAAAATGCGAAGTCCTGTTGTCTCTGTACCACATGTGCCTCTGTGCACTTATAATAGCAGGAAGTTGTTGATATGCTCCCGACCAATGCCACCAAGCCTTGTTCCTGTGTGTTTATTGTACCTGGCAGATAAAGTGTGTGTCATTCTGATTCTGTTTCCATCCTGCTCCAGAAGGAGGATGCATCATACAGTATGGTCTGATCAGAAAATCTGCAATCAACGTCTTATCTGACAAGGTATTGGCTTTTATGAGATTGTTTCAACATAACTGATGTCCCAAAAGTTAATCAGCTTAATCATAAAATATTGCGTAACATGACCTTTTGACTTTTGAGTATTAGAAGAAGAAGTTCTACAGGAAGCTGTTTCTTCTGATGGTCCACTGTTTAAACTATGAGGTTTGGAGGCAAACTATTTGGGCTTGTTTGCTTGGAAGCAGTGAACAACTGTATATAGTAAACCACTGATCCTACATCCTACATTTATCAAATTAGTATTTTAATTCAATTTAGCATAGTTGTGAACACACATTGGCTGCTGATCAACAAGGTTATTATAATAAACTAAAACTTAAACTGAGACGAAAATTAGGTGTTAATATTGTTGAAAACTGAAATAAAAATTAAAATGGGAAAACAAATTAAAACTGAACTAAAACTACAGTATCTTACAAGGTAAAACTAAGGTAAAACTAATTGAAAAATTAACGTATGAAGAATTTATGACATTGTACCTTTAAAAGATACCAGGCCTACCAAAAAAAAACTAAAACTAGAACTGAAACGAAATAAAAACCAAACTAAAACTCAAACAGCCGTGAAAAATAAAAACTGAACTAAAACTACCAAACCCACACTGAAAACTAGCTGAAATTGAAATAAAAATTGAAAATTATATAAAAATAAGAACCCTGGTGATGAAAACCTGTGGCTTTTTAGTTACAGGATGATTTCTCTAACTGCTTCTCCAACCTGCCACCAAATTAGATTAAAACATTTCAGTTAATTCCAGATTGGACATTATTATCTTCTAGTTGTGACAGAAGGTCACAGGATCAAAATCTTACTGGTCATGCTTCTGAATCATGTGAGACCTTCATGAAGACTGAGAGGAGAAAACGCTGCCATATTTATGTTCCGCTCTTTTACCAAGTCAAAATATCCACTTCCAACTGCCAAAGTCTTCGTCTCTTTTTTTTTCCTTTCTCGAGGGCGATTGTGGGGAAAATTGCTGTGAATTGAACGCGACCCAAGAAACCTTCATTATGATTCAGCTTCTGACTTTTCCACTTCATATGTTACCTGTCAGGAAAATTAAGAAAAAAGAATAACACAAGTATCAGATTATCTGGCAAACGGTGCAGAGGGGAAAAAATATATAAACATCTCCTTGTCTCACGTCAATCTCCGCCGACTCTTTGTTTGTGCTAATAGCTATAAAGCGATTGCAGTAGTGTCTAACATGTTACTACGAGAGCTTAGAGTAGATGCTTAAGAGGTGCCAGTTCAGTGTGAATGTGGAGTTAATGTGGGTTTACTGCTGACAAAGGGCCCCTTGCATTGGGCCAATTTGATGACCCACTTTGAAAAACGCAGTATATCTTACTGTTGATAAAACGATTACTTTAGGAGGGAGTTGAGAAAAAAAGGGCTGGGGCAAAGGAGACAGATCAGGTGAGTGAATGATGGATTTGACTCTGGTGGTCTTTGATTTTGGTGCAACGAGACTCATTAAGACAAAAGGGGTTCATTTCAGTCCCGTGGACCTCAACGGGTGGAGCTTTGCACAAACAGGCCCGGGGTTAACAGTCCCATTCCTGCATGTCATTTTGTCTCATTCAGTATTAAAATCATATTTTTCTTTAAACAAGTGAAAAATTCTGAGATGATTCCACTTGTTTCCAATGCAGTTTCACATGTTTGACAAATATTCTAGAAATATATAGGCAGATTATTCCACTAATATCAAGAAAATGATAGTTGATTCAAGAAGATTTTAAGACAAAATATTAAACTTAATAACTTGTTAAGACATTTCTGCATTGTGGCGCTTTCACTGCCAGAGTTAGGGGTTCAACTCTCTGTGTAGCTAAACAGGTACAGCATGGCTCCACGTTTTTACATTTTATACTTTATTTTGACACTTTTATCCAGAGTGACTTCCAATGACTGATAAGCTCAAATGGCTAGATTACCAAAATTACAAGAAACCAATAGTAAGGGGTGCAAGGTTCTTGATAAAGTTTCTGTGAACCTAGAATGATCATGTTCAAGAGAAGTGCTGGGAAATAAAATAAGAGTTGAGGAGAGAGATAGAGGGGACTTTTCTGGGAGCAATTTGAATGAGTAGAAGAGAGAGAGAGAGAGAGAGAGAGAGAGAGAGAGAGAGAGATGAATGAGGAGAAATTGGCATGAGGTACTTCCTGAAAAGATGAGTTTTCAGCTTGTGACGGAGGAACGGGAGTGACTGTGCTGTTCTGACTGCAGCAGGAAGGTTGTTCCAACCTTGTGGGGACGCTGCCGGTGCCAGGAGGTTCATTCCCTGCGTGGCTCTGTGAGTTGAGCTTTTAGGGGTTAAAGTGATGTTGAACTTTGGTAGTACCTTGGGTTGTGTAGCTTCCTGGCCATGATATAACCCCAAAATCAGCAATTCTCTGTTATCTGTGATCTCCTGGGCTCCATGAGAGACGATAGAATAGATAGACGAGAGAATAAACATAAAGAAAGCGATTCACTTAACCATACGTGAGTGACAGTGCTAGTTTTATCATGTATTGTCAGAATCTGCTTTGTTCATGTTTATGTGCTAGAAGTGTGATTTTCAGACCTGTTCCTCCATACAATGGCAATGAATGGAGACAGAAAAAAATGCAATTCTCAAATCTCGTCTACCGGAGCAACAGATAACAGAGATTTTGGGGTTATATCATGTCCAGGAAGCTACACATCCTAGCACTCCACTAAATGGCAAAATGGCCTCGTACTTTGTTCACTTCTAAAACTACATTGCAAAAAGTCTCCATCTTAACAAGTCATTTAGTCAATTATTGAGTCCTAAAATCGTCATTTTCTTAAAATAAGTGAAAAGATCTGCCAATGGCATAAGATCATTTCACTTGTTTCCAATGCAAATCAACTTGTTTCAAGAATGATGTAAAATCAAGTCATTTTCATGACAGTAGTGCAGTGATCTGCCTTATTCTGACTCAAGATACTGACTCTCATTTCTAGAGAATTCCTGAAACAAGTTAAACTGCATTGGAAACAAGTGGAGTTATCTCACCTCATTTTTTTCTCTTGGTTTACGAAAAATAAGAGTTGAAGGCTGAATATGCGACTAAATGACTCGTTAAGATGGACTTTTTTTGCAGTGTAGACATGTTGTGGATAAGGCTGAAGGTGGGTGGGCAGCGTCAGGTATTTTTCACGGCAGCCCCACTGCTACAGGAGCCACATGTTTGCATCAGGTGGTGGTGGTGGGGGGGGTGAGGGGTGGGGTGGGGGGGTACTGTAGCAGGCCGGGGCCATTCATCAGTGCAGGGTGGGCCTGGCGCTGAAAGGACCTGTGTTGTGCTGCTTTGATTGATCTATGGAGGAGATTGGTCATGGCCTGGGAGAGGGGCGTGTCGCTCCCCGCTCCGGCTGGGACAGGCGTATCGGTGGGGGTTTGAACTCATGCAGCAGTGCAAAATACAGCCTGCTTTTCTCTGCCTGGGAAAGAAGGACCACTGCAAAAAAAAACAGTCCATCTTAACGAGTCATTTAGCCTCATATTCAGCCTTCAAATCGTATTTTTCATAAATGAAGAGAAAAATTCTGCCAGTGAGGTGAGATAACTCCACTTGTTTCCAATGCAGCTTCACTTGTTTCGGGAATCTTCTAGAAATGAGTGAGAAACAAGTCAGAAAAAGGCAAAATCACTGCACTACTATCAAGAAAATGACACAAATTATCGAACCCCACTGGCAGATTTTTTCACTTATTTTAAGAAAATTATGATTTTAGAACTCAACAATAGACTAAATTACTTGTTAAGATGGAGATTTTTTTGCAGTGCATTATTACACTTATTATTATTACATTATTACACGCTTTTTTGGTAGGTTTCTTATAGATTGTGTAGTGATTTCAATTATTGCCACTGGAATAATACTGCATCTAGTACTGCTGGCCTGGGATCAAATTCTGCCAGACTTTTCATTAACGTCCTTGCTGTTCCATATCTATCTAATCATTTCCACTGAGGTTATTGGTGGGCTGCCCACTGTGCTTTTACAATAAATCCTCAATGATGGGGAAGCAAATTTGCTAAATCTCTCAGTCAAAACAGCATAATTTTGCAGTCCAGCAGAACTTCTATAGTTGAACATTTGACCCAGACAGGATGAACCAAATGAAAATCGGTTGCCCCAACAACGATACCATCTGCCCCTGTTAGAAATCTGTGTTAAATCTTGACTTGACTTTGTTCGATGTACTTGAATGGGGCGCGAGAGACCGGAACACCTATTACTCTGCGGTGTGAAATGCCGATTCCAAGTCTCGACTCAAAGGGCCTTATCGACTGGCTGCATGTACTTTTTCAGCGCTTTGGTTTTATGCGTGGCAGCTGTTGTTTATGTAATGTCTGATTAACAATATGAACTGACGTAATTCTCCTTCTCCATTCTGGTCCTGTCGCCATAAAAACAGGAGCTGCAGCAGAGTACAAGAAAGCGTGAGAAATGGGAGAAAAGGGGCAGGCGAGGTTGAATGGGAGGGGGGTAATGGATGGCTGGTGTGTGTGTGTGTGTGTGTGTGTGTGTGTGCGCCGCGTGCATATGTGCCCTCCATTGAGGTTACTTAGTACTTAGTTGGTTTAAATGCACATGCACTTGCCTGAAGTTTGAGTATGTGTGTGTGTGCGTGCATGCGTGCGTGTGTGTGTGTGTGTGTGTGTGTGTGTGCCTCCCATTAAGGTTGCATATTTGGGCACAATACACATGCACTTGCCTGTTTTGTGTATGTGTGTGTTTGTGTTCATGCATATGTGTGCGTGTGTGTGTGTGTGTGTGTGTGTGTGTGTGTGCATACATGCCCTCCAGAATGGTTATGTATTAGGGCACAATGCACTTGCCTGAATGTTTTGTGTGTGTGTGTGTGTGTGTGTGTGTGTGTGTGTGTGTGTGTGTGTGTGTGTGTGGCACTGTGTTGGCTTTTCCCCCGCTGGGCTGGCATTGTGCTGGAGGTCTGAGCTGTGAGGGTCACTGCCAGAATGGACACACTCCTACACAATCCATTCCTCCTCAGCTTGACGCTTGCCCTTTAGGCCACATTGGATGAAAACAAAAAAAAACAAAAAACAAAAACACAGTAAGTGAATTATGTTTTGGGTTGAGGTTGATCCAAAAGCAGAATACATTTATCGCTGATTCATCTTCTGAGACGTCAGCGGCGTTTGGAAAAGGTCGGTTCGTCACGGTAATTGGAAACCAAAGCAGTCAACCTTGAGTTTTTTTTCCTCCATATTCCTCTCCTCCTCTCTTCCCAAAATCAATTTAAATAATTTTAGATCGATGATGTCACTATCCGGACCACCGCAGCGGTTTGATCTTCAGAAGTGACGCCCGCCAACTCGTACTTTAAAGAGATTTTCATACTCACCGATGGGCACTTCAACCACAAGATCAAACCTGTTTCCTCCGGACCTCCAGTTGGACAGATGAAAGTGGATTTCAAAGCGGTTGGGTGAGACAGAGTGAGAGTCTGGGTTACCGGTTCCCCTCTGACAGGATCTTTGATCTCAGCCTGGGCGCTGGGTACCGTTGTCACCTCTCATCCGATCAGCTGCAAACAAAACAGGTCAAACGGAGGACATGGAAATCTTGTAATTGCAATCTGTAATTGCAGAATGGCGCCCCCTGTTGAAACACAGCTGCCCCACTGCTGGCTTTGCTCATGTAGTTATTGGCATTTTTTTTTCATTCTGAAATGTATTGTTTGAGTTGTTGATACAAGGGCTGACCAGATGTGACAGCTAAATATGGGCTTGGCATGCAGTTTTTGACATTTACTGCTTACATTTGTAAAGAATCTCTCAAGAATATTAAATTTAGTCAAATAAATTAGATGACATGCTTAGCATTACGACATTAGGAGGGTCTTAAGGAATTGTAGTAATTTGTTTCCAGATTCCCAAGCTGAGTTGTAGTATTTAGTTGCAGTTTAAGAGTTCTTTTGATGGATTATTTTAGATGAACCTTTACTAATCCCAGGGTCAAATGTGGAGGTAAGTAAATTCTTCAAGGAAAAAAGAGGCAGCAAAACGTAGACTCCCATATAGAGTGCAAGTCCTCAGCCAACATATGGACAGTGATCTGATCGATACTTTTTAATGAAACGAATGAATCAGCCATCAGATATTTTCACTAAAGGAGACCAACTGACTGAGAATAATGACAACTGAGACTTTGGGCTGCTGAAATGTTCTGACTGATTATGGGCGGCTGTCCTGACATTGTATTTTGGCCATATTAAAAATGCTTGTCCCGTCTACTCTCTGCTCAACACAGTCTTCCCCATGAGCAGGAAATTCTCAGTGGTTCCCAAAACTCCCGCTTCACGTTGCTTCCTGTGAGCGACCTGCAGAACAGAGACGGGAAGCTCATCTTAACTTCTGCCTCCCGCCCAGTAAAGATCTTTGTTATGGTGCTGCAGGGCGTGGGGGGGTTTGGCAGAGGTCAAGGTCTTCCTCTAACCTGTGATCCGCCCTCCTCCAACAAAGACTGCTGAGTCACAGCTGAGGATATTTTGACTGACAGAAGGATGGGTCGGGGACTAAAGGCTACACTAAACACTGACTGTAACCTCAAACAATGACTTCACCAAAGGGAGGAGGTGGTTGGCTGGTTCTCTATGATTCATTACCGTGTCGAAGGGCCTAATTCAATTCAGAATATTTTTTGTCCTGTAAGGAAACTTGACTTGCAGACAAGATTTAAATTAAAAACGTACAACAACTCATCACATCATACACCACACAAACAGTTGATAAGACTAGAGAGGAAGTCAGTAACAAAAAAAAAAGCTTCTCATGCATTTTTACAGGAAAAATCTAGTAATAACACACAAAAAATCCCTTCTACAAAACCACAAGGCAGTGATACACAATAGTGTGAGCCTGCGGTTCACACTACTGTTTATTGCCCATCTACATTGCCCAAAAAGTTGCCAATCCTTAGACAGAAACATGTGAAAGTGACACAGAAGGTGAGGCAGATTGTGTTGCATGGAGCCCTGGTGCTGAAGGACAGCTCCCACACCGGCCACCGGCCTCCAGTATGACAAACTGGGCCGGTCAAATCCTTCATTCATGAGTTCACTCAACATCCAATACCAAATAGTAATCATGATGCAACTATGGCATAAACATCAGATGCTGCTGAATAGTTATAATGGCTTATAAATCATAGTTACATAAGTCATATACAATTAAAATAGCCATACACCAGCACACAACCGCTGTAAGTGGTTCCAAACACATTACACAGAAAACCTACAGTTTGTCTTTGTGGGACTTATGATGGGAAAGTCTCTCTCTTAAAGGAAGAATCCACCCTCAAATACTTTTGAGGGTGGATTTACACTGTTAGATATCATCAATCTGTGTCATTTATTTTTTTGGTGTACCCACTTTCCTTCAACCTGCCTCCTCTACTTCAGTTAGCGATGCCAGAATGCGTTTCCCAGAATGACTTTCGACAACCCAGAGAACTGGTGTGAACTTGTTGCTTTCAATCCAGCTAACCAACTAGTGTGAACATTATGGCATGTGTATGTGTATCACAGCTCTGCGTCACCTACTCAAAACACAAACTGACTTGTGGCTGCATTGCATTCTGGTCTATTGAGGCTGCTGCCGATGGAGAAATTGGTCTCTCTGCTTCTTCTACGATAGATTTCTCCCTGTTTGATTGTTGAACTTCGGTGCAAAACGGAGGCTCTAGAAAGAAGCCCTCGCTCTTTGATTCTGAGGGACTGACACCAAAACCTGACGTTTGTTCATGTTTTAGATTGCTGGAAAAAAGTTTCTGCTATCAAACTCTATTGAAGCTGCACTTTAAATATCTCGATGTGATATTGCATCATCTACGTTTGGCCAGTTACCTGCAGGAATGAGAAAAATACACCATCAAACAACAACATGGGCCCAGAAATCCAAAGAACACCAATAGCTGTTTTGAAGAGTGTTAAAGTGTTTTAGGGTGTTTTTTTCCTTTAATTCTCCAAAGCGAAGCACTGTTTTGGCCCACACACTATTACTGTAGTTGGGTCAAAGTCTTTTCACAAGCGCCTGGGCTGGCGTCCAAGGCAAAAGCGCCCCTCCCCCTTGTTTGCAGAGGCAATTGTTATGCGCAGGAGTCTTTTAACGAAGCTCTTGGAATATATTTTCACACAGGGTTATGCTCTTTAATTGCCTTTCCTGGACGGCTGCTCCTTGATTTTTTGGTTTCCAAACAGTAACAGGCGTGTTCAATATGATTACATTTGTATACCAATGATGAGTTAATTGCATCGCTCTCTCTCCCACGCTCCCTCAACCTTTTAAAGAAGCCTCCGCGTCAAAGGCAAGTAAAATCCCTGATTTACAGATCTTCAAGACGGCTGCTGAAGTGTGCTGTGATTATGTTCCTGTATACTGTACCAACAAGACGACAAAGTAGCTTTGCCCCCCACTTTCTGCTACACATACCTCCTTCCGCCCCTTCAGACAGACTGGACCACATGAGTTATGGTGATAAACTAAGATGTGATGAACAGTCTACTGGGTTTTGGCTTCAATAATGAGTCAGACACGTTGACCACACAGTGATGTTGTGGTTAGAACAGCAAAAAAGCATTAATGCACTGCCGTGTGTTTAAAACCTCAAATGAGACATTAACCATCTCAACGTCTCTGCTGTCACCAGACTGTAAAATGGTAAGAATTAACAGCCTTATAACGCTATCAGTCATAAAGAAAGACTGGTCACATCACTAGTTAAACCCTATTTGCATGGAACTAATATCACCTGGTGAGGTCCAGTTACATATCCTGTGAGAATCAAACTTTCAATAATTTTAGCTGTAATGCCATAATGTTTTGCCATGTGATTTCTCTTCCTTCTTTTTCTAGATGGACAATTTCTATCTTCCTTCTGTCATGAAAAATGGAGGCGGTAGTGGAATCTATAGAGGAAGGTTTTGCAAAGATCAAGTTCTGCTTTGCTAAATCAAGAAATGATGAATTATAAAATCTTGACCTTATACAATTGTATCCAGGGCACCGGTGATTTCAGCAAATTTCATGGATCTGTGCAAAGGTGTTTGACGAAACACAGAGGTTGGGGGGTAATTCATTATAATTACATGATGTCCCCACATGATACTAGTCCTGTGCGAACAGGGCTTTAGTTGCACTCCACTAGTACTTGGATAGTCTGTGTATATCTGTTGCAGGAGAGTTTCTTGGTGAAAAATATTGCCACGTCTCCCCCCTTTGAGCTGTGTCATAACAAATACCCAATCTTACCATCCTTTCTTTAAGGAGCACCTCTTCCCTTCCACCTCCCTCTCTTCCACAGGTGTTTCCCAGAGTATCTTCCCAGTTTGGCTGATTAATCCGGTACTGGATCCAGCCGCCTCCCCCCTCTCCCCCCTTCCCATTAGCCCAGGGCCTCCCTGTTCAGTGTGAAACCAACCGCTGTCCAGCTTTCCGCCTGTAGTGCCAAACAACAAAGGCTTTTCCACTGCTGCCCTGGGAAAGTGAATCATTATCTGGGCATAAGCAACACAAAATGCTTGCGCAATCTTCAAGATTCTTGGGGCTTTGGGAATGTTTTTCATTCAATTTATATCTCTGTGGCCTTTGACTTGCATGTAAACTTGAGATTACGTAGGATTTCATGATTCTCCTGGAATCACTGAATCACAAAGCTAGTGAAAGTTGTTGGACTCTACTGCTGGATGAACAGGCTGCAGGATAAGGAAGAGGCACACAAACTGACGATGACCAGGGGTTTCCGTCTTGGTGGGGAGATGACATTGACGCCGCTGTGAAATCCCCTTGCGTGACAAGTGACATCATCGGCCACAGAGGAGTGTGGGTGACAAGGACAGCGGCCCCTGCCATGTGACTACATCAGTCTGACAGATGTAGTCATATAGCATCACACTCATTAAGGGTTCACAGTCTAATTATAGCACTCTATTACCCATCTGACTATCATCGGGAGACGATGGGTGATTCCCAAGTGCTATCCCACCATTAACAGCCTCAGATTAGCCTGCTAGCTCTTGGCCAAACATAAATCCCAGGTTGAGAATGAGAAGGGAAACCATTCCTCAAGGCTTCTGTACAACGTGCCGGTGTCAGCTGCTTTCCAACCTCCCTGGGACCCCTAATAAATGTCCAGGCAAAACTTTGACTGAACTCTAATAATCCAACATGAAAAGAGAAGGAAGAATTATGTCATTTGAAACAGACTCAAAGTTGTTGATGGGGAAGCCTCAGTGGCCCTTTACAGCCGGGGGGGGGGGTACCAGCCAAAAGGCAGACGGGCCGGCCCGCAGTGCCTCGGCTTCTCTGCTTCCTGAACTGTGGGAAACCCCAACACAGCAGAATATCCTTAGGATTCCCCGCTCGCGTTTACCTGCCCATCACTCCACCGCTTCAGGGAGCTGTTTTTATTGTGAGATCCCATGCTAAAGCTACTACACCGGTTTCTATTTTTGGGGGGCCCAAATTGGGCCGGGCATTGCGATGTTGCAACCAAAATAACTCAATAAACTTTTAGTGGGAAAGTTTAATACCTATGGGGCTCTTGTGTGGTCTCACTTTCATTATAAAGGCCTCATTTTCCACTCGAGCTCTGGAAACTAGTTTCATGGTAACATCGGAGGAGTTCCTGGTTCCTGGGTCTCACTCAGAGGCCCGAGGTTGGGCTTCTGCCTGGAGAGGGCCGGCTACTGGAGAGCGCAAGGAGAATCCCTCTTCTGGCAGAAGTCCTAACTATACTCAGGGAGGGTCCTTCCCTCTCTCCCAAGGCCTCACTATACTGTGGTAATAGATGTGGAGTCATAACATGCAGCTTGTGATCTAGAGTAAAATAACAGAACTTCTGAACCTTTCACATTTGCATGTGCTTTTTCAAATAAACTCTTAAATCTGCAATAAGCGATTTTTCTGACCACTAGAGGGCGACAGAAACTGCACCACATTTGTAAATAGCTCACAGCAAAGCCACTGCACTACAGAGGCCTACGAAGGACAAATGGAATGATAAATGCTAATAGCTAAGCTAAACGTTCCTGCTGAGTAGTGTTGCCGGTTACCAGACTCGCTTTGCCAGATGTTTCTCCCGCTGAAGGTTGCATGTCCCACAATGACAAGAGAAGAGGTAGGTAGCAAGTTTGCTAGTTTAACAAGTTTACTCGCTTCGCCATCGATTCCACCACTACGAGACTTTTTTTCAGGAATGGGAGGGGGTGAGTGCTGCTGTTAAACAGCGCAGGAGGAGACAAGCTAGTTTAAGAGAGTGAAAAGCTACTGCATGGAGCGAAATTTGACAACAAGCTTTAGAAAAGAGGTGTAAACAGCAAATCTCCACATAGCACACGTTAGTTTCAGGATTGGTTATAAGGTCTGATATCGCTTATTGCAGGTTTAAAGTACACAGTCAATATTAATGCATTTTACCACTTCTCATTCATTCTCAATCAATTTTTTGGTATAGTTAAACATGTGATGAATACATGATGCATACACAAATTTGCAGAATTCCACCTTTCAATCAGGTTCATGTCTAAAAGTGGCTTACTGTACCTGGTTCTACTCTTCTTTTGCAAGCGACAAGCTTTTACCAGCACATCGTTGAGCAAGAGAAATGAAAATACAAGAACAAAGGCGATATTGTAAAGAAAATAAGTGGATTTGATGTTCCATATCACACAAAAGCCGTAAAAGGCTCCTGACAAGAGCTGCTCAGTACAGAACGAGGACTGTGGAATCTCATCTTGATTACAGAGGCAATGATTTATAAAGCGACAGATTAAAGATTTACCACCAAGATGCTGCGATAAGGGGTTGTAGCACTGTTTACTTTACATATAAACATGAAATCTGTCAGACTTGTCTTCACCTGCTTAGTATAACAGCGGATTAGAGGGAGAAGTTGGAAAAATGCAACTGAGGTCTCTTAGCCTCAAAGAGATAGGCCACTTATCACCGACCGCATCTTGGCAGAACCCAGACGCAGAGGACAAACTCGTCCTTTGTACTATTTCTCTGACAGGTATAATTGCATTACAGTGCATTTACCTATCCCAAAATAAACCAATGTATGTGGATTGCAAGGTAACTTTTTTAATGACATCTCTCTTCCCTTGTGGATGTAAATAATGCCAAGAAATTGCCACAGGAAATAAGAGACCTTGACATTAAAGCAAACATGTCCCTGCAAGGTGAAAATAACACCATACATCCTCCATTAGCGCAGTAAACAGCTATTTCTTTTCATTGCGCAATATTGTGCGGTACTCATACTGTACTTACTATGGGCATGGTACAGTATAAGCACCCTTGGGTTTCTATAGTTGTACTGGGCTGTTGTGTATGTTCTTGCAGAATGAAGATTTCCCTGCCAACACCTCTAGAAAGTAACAAATATGTTTGCATACCTTACCAGCATGTTTCCAGTGTATTGAGCAGAGCTGGGCACAAAACATAATGGAAAAACATACCGAGCTGTATGGTCATGGTACAGTACACTTATGAGTTGGAAAAACCATACTAGTTATTTTAAGGAAGAGTCTGCAGGCCAAGCCCTCACTGTAAAGCTTAGTATCGCCTGCACCAAGATGGTTCCAGAAAGTACGGGTCAGAAAAACAGAAATCTCAGCAACTGGTGAAGTAATCATTGAGTCACTGGCATTGATCAACAATCCTATCAATCTGCTCCGCAGATGTATTATGGTCATTTTGTACTATAGGGCAGTGAAAACTTGGTTATTTCAGCTTTAATTAGTATACTTATACATAAATACTAACACCTTGTACAACAGGACAGTGCAGAATATAATGGGTCTATAAGCTAAGGCGACATTTACAGGTTACAGGTCATACTCAATTCCAAATTTCTGCTCATATCTGTTTTTGTTTTTTTTTGGACGACTGTTAATATCTATTCTAGGATGTAACCCAAATCTGATACCAAATATGAACTGACAGTGATGTTGAAAAGACGCACATTCACAGAGTAACAGTAACAAAAGATGTCACATCTGTTTCTCCGCCTATGCTTCTCCTGCTTGTTTCAAAAACATTTCAGTTACAAATTTTGCCGTCTCCCCAAATACCAAACAAGTCGGCTGTTTGGCTTTCTCTGCAATATTGTGTCTCATTGTCCTCCATGTTAACACTGTTGTCTCAGGTGAATGATGTAAGATTTACTTATTGTCATGTCAAAGCTGACCAACTCCGATTTCAGAGTTCAAATACAAGTCACATGTAGGCTCACATGCCTCTGGATCCAATTGTGTAGCACATATCCATGTGGTTCAGATTGGAAGTGAAAAGCTGAGACTCCATGCAGCTTTTTGCTGTTCACACTGATTAGAAAACGTCAGATCTGAGTCACTTGTGAGGAATAAAGTCACAGTCGGGACACTTTCAGCTGCAGTGTGAACGGAGCCTAAGACCCCCATGAGCCGGAAGCCTCCACTCCACTGAGCGTCTGTCACATCTGTGCAGATGAGAATAAGGCAGGAAGCCAGTCCCTGTTAAAGAGCTCTGCTGCCACTAATGGGCTTCCTGTCTATGGCCTTGATGTGTCATTGTCTACAATGTCTTATTCATACAGACAAGTTAACCTCTGGTGGTACAATTTGCCAATTAGGCTGGTGAAATGAAACAGCTGATTTGTTAAGTTTAACACTGAGTAAGATGTGTAAATTCACTATATAGATAGGTATAAAAGCATTTCAGTGGTATGATGTGGGCTGTCATAATAATAGCAATAATAGGCATAAAATATGTCTTTATTGAGACAATTGATCACTGACATTATTTTCTGAAACAACGCCTACATCGTGTGTGGTATATTGAATTAAACCACTGATGATATTCATCTATATTGAATTGCAATATAAAGCTATGAGCTCAGTTCTCCCACACTGTATCCATCACAGGAGATATCTGAGTCAGAGAAAAATAGCCCTAACACTAGAACAGACCTGTGCCTCATACATTCCGGCCATCAGCATGCATTTGTTTTGATCGCCTTCATTAAAAAAAAACACAGGCCGCGTTCTATTTTAGAGCCGGGTCCTTTTCCGTTTAGCGATGCTAACTACTGCCACAAGCCTGATTTGTAAAACAGTCCTGCAAACTTCAACCTTGAATAGACCACAGGCGCACACACACACACACACACACACACACACACACAGACACACACACACACACACAGCTAAACCATTGCGATTATGATGCACAATAATGGCAATGTTATATTTAGGGCGACTTATCAAACTGTGATGCACACGGATCGGGCATTTGCTGCATTTTTCTTACAACTTTTTGTTGACAGCAGTATTAACGCTGCTCGTTACTGAAATACAGTATATGCAATGGCAGGATTTTCTCTGTGGTTTCTTCGAAAACTCGAAAATTTCCAGTTACCCGATGGATTGTGAGCGCTGCCTGCAGCTTCTCTGTCCTGCTGCCGCCTGTGGGGGATGTTGATAGGCTGCACAAGAAGACCAGCACACGTTTCCACTCTTGTTATCGTCAAAGCTTTCCTGTGCCAGTCGTACCCCAGTTGATTGTCAGGCTTCATAAAATCATTCCTTCATTCGAGCATGTACCTGGATACGGATAAGCATATGGAATAGGAAGGAATATTCAAAATACTCCTAGGGGAGGACGATTCATGACATGCCAAGAATATTTGCTCCAAAACGCTCAGAGGGGTGAAATCTTGGCTCGGTACCTGGACCTGAGCTTAGGTTGCAATAATTACTATACATATATTCAGAAAGGGTTTGGGAGCCGGGCTATATGCTTTGAGTCACAGACTTATTGGACGGCGTTCAACTCCTGGTTTCCTCCACTGCCTGGGGGTTCGGGGTGCCAAGGAAATTAGCATTCTCTGCTGTTAATGCCTTTTGGTGTGAAATATGCAGTGGAGTGCACCCCAGATTTCCTCATCTGAACAGGGGGTAAAAACACACACACACACACACACACACACACACACACACACACACACACATACACACAGACAACTCTCTCACTACCAGAATGACTCTACAATTGAAAATGAGGGAGGGAAAGTTCCAGATTGCTTCCATGTCGATTTAAGTCTTTCAAAGGTTGCCTTCTCCTTAGTGTAGTGCGTTAACAAGTGAACTACGGAAAGCGTATTCAGGAGATACGGTGTGTGAAAAACTTTGATGCGGAAATACACTGACAACCCACCCCAACCCCCAAAACCCTGATAACCCCATAAAGTCAGGTTTCAGTACAATATGGAGAAGAATATAGGCACACAAAACAATAAATGATGCTTATCTTCTTTATTTTCTTATTTTCTTCTGTATAACGTTTCGGGCTGACTGCCTTCTTCAGTGTGTCTCGGGTCACCACCTATCTCCTGGGTTCTGCTGATGCATGAATATATTGCACAGTTTAGGGCGAATGCATTTCTGCATTCCGATTGCGTCATGTGACAGGAAGAGGACGGTTTAGCAGCGATCGCCCACACTGTTTACACTTCAGGACGACAGAGTCCAGGATTACGTCTGAAATTCCCGAGGGACCGACACCTGAATTCATTACTTCGAGGAAAGGCTCTTTGAAGTGACGCCACAGGCCCGGTTACCTTGTATGGGAGTTGTTAAAGTCGGTGAGTCACTCAGCGAAAACAAAACGTAACACACACACACACACACACACGCTCTCAGGTGAGTAACCAGAGGCAAGCGATTAACAGGAAGTGAGGTCGCTAGGTTTACGTGTTCGCCTGCACGCTTTGGAAGAATGCGATCGAGGATTGCAAGGGTACCAGAATTGCAAACGCTTTTTTGGCATTGCCATGTGTAAAGCTGATTTGTGAGGCAAGGAGGAGACAGGTTTATCTGTTTATCTTTAAGCTGCGTGACGGACTTGTTACAGGATGCAGAGAGATGATTGGGTGGAGATGGAGGGTTTGGTCCTGGTGCCTCAGCTCAAATCTGACTCACGGCCTTTGTTGCATGTCTTTCTCATCATAATAATGAGATTTTTTTATTGATTGATTGATTGATTGATTGAACCTTTATTTATTCAGGTAGTCTCATTGAGAGAACCCTAACCCTAAGCCTGAGAGTCAGCATTCAGTGAACGTACATGGACAAATCATCAGAAACAATCACAAACATCATTAAATAAGACTTAATAAGAATTGTAAACCATCTAACGGGATAAGATGTACTAGAGTCAAAGTCCTTTGTAATTGGTTCCATTTATAAGGTGTATTAGTACTGGAAAACAATCTTTCTGAGTTCAGTATATCTAAGGTTAGCCACTCCTGAGATCTGGTGCAGTATTATGGTTTTACAAGCAAAGAGAGATGAGATGTACTGGGGAAGTTTTAGGAGAAGAGCCTTATAGATGAACAGGATAGAACCTAATTATTTTCTTCTTATTAAGGAGCTCCATCCTACTTTCTCATACAACTCACAGTGATGAGTGGGAAAGTTGTTTTAGGGTAGAATGGGCAGATACCTGCTTTCTCTTGCCCCCTCCACAGAGAGGTCAGAGGTCAAACTACAGAACAGCGACCCTGGAGCTGACAGGGATTCTTGCTCAAGGACACTTCGGCAGGGTTGCCGACAGAAGGGCTTGAGCCTGAGTCCTGGTCTCCTCACTGTGCCACCCTGCTGCTCTCTGATAGAATACACAATAGAGCACAAATACCATAACAATAATCTTTATAAAACAATAAATGAGATGGTACAGACACTCAGACAGGCTGGATCTGACATGTATGTGGAATAGAAAGCTATGCACACAGTGGCTCCTTTGTATCTCAGATTGATGACCCTCCTCCTACAACTGCACCCACTCTGTCAGGTGTGGCAACACTGGGCATTCCTGAGGCCCGCCAATCAGATAAATATGCTTACCGCTTGTTGCTACATGTCGCCATCTCTCTAAATTTGATAATCGGATGATGCCATTCCCCGAACACAAGACACAACACCCCGGAGCGTTCAGGAGTGACTCGGCATTTCTTGACCAATTAAAACATCAAAGAGAACAGAAGAGGGTTTGTCACTGTTCTCAGTCGGTTGAGAGAGGAAACCACAGCGCTGTCTCGCTTTGTGGTCTAGCAAATATAAAAAAAAAAGCTGTGGTAACACTTTAATTTACAATGGCCTTATTTCAGTGTGTTAACCTGTGTATTAACCTTTGGAGAAGTACTGAAAGTACACAATATTACTGTGTAGGTACATGAAAATGTCCCCTAATACATAATGTACTTAATGTACTTTAATGAAGCCACTCTCTGGGTGTATCTGGGAGAAGAGAAGATACAGCATGAGTTGATGATATAGCATCTAAGGCTTCTTAATTATACGACTTTTAATGATTATTTCAATTTCCAAGTAAATCTTGGAAAATGAAAAACATGATACATTTCGAAATGTATTTTGTGTATGTGAAATATGTTAGTGTGGGAGTATGCATGTCAGTGCATGCTCCAAAATTTATTATCTCAGTCTTGTTGCACCTTAACACAGCTTTTCAGCTTTTCAGTTTTTGTCACATTCAACACTTAACAAGATCTTCAAATACAAGAAATTTAATTCTGGAAATCTGAAAGGAAAATGTGTGTGAGCCCAGCTGTTGTGAGGAAAACCGATATGATGTTCTGTATAGAGGTTTTTTACGATGCCACTTTTATGGGGCTGACCAAATCAAATGTCTTTACGGTCAAAACAAAACCATTTCACTGTATAAAAACCCAAAGCACAATGAAATAAAGGCAGAGAGAAAAATGCTTTGTCAAATATATGAGAAAGTAACATTTCAGTGGCTTTCAGTGCTTCCTCTCTCTTCGAGCCCCTGAGCGGTTCTATAAAGTTATGGTTTGCTTGTAGATAAGGGGCCGGCCATAATTGGAGGTGGAAGTTTTTTCTTGCACCTTTTTTCACATGCCCAAAGTGAGTGAAATGCTGCACACAAAAACTAGTTTAGCCTCCTCGATTAAATTAGTCGCTGCATGATTGAGTCACAATGTTCCACATCACTCAGCCTCGACACAAAGAAAAATGCCAAAACCCACATGGTCTAAAAGGCAGGGTTTACATGACCTCTGATATGATTAGCCATAGATATTCCCGGCACGCACCTCTTCACAAAAGGAAAAGGGGGGAAAAAAGAATCCCAGCTTTTTTTTTTTGCTGGGGACCACTGGGCACTGGGTACGAAACAAGGAGCGGCGACCAATAAAAATGAATGCCAAAAGGGAAGGAAAAAGGGGGAAAATGCAGAGAATGGAGGAAAATAGCCATTGACATGTTGCCCCAGACTGAGAGAAAGTAGCATTGTTTGGGGCTTTTTGGTTGCAACAGCAGGGGTAGGCTTCCAGCGAGGCCTGAGGCGCGTCACGTGCTTCGCCTCAACCACTGAAAGAGCAAAGAGAGGGCCAAAACCCGGGCTAAACGGCCTTCGAGGTCTTTGAAGTCAAAGAAAGCCACCTCATCGATCATTGATTTAAAGGCCCTTTTTCCTTCTCCTTTCTCCTTCACTCTCTTTTCACTGTTTGGGGAGCTTTTGTTTTTATTGTCCAAATGAACCTGTTATAAGGCTCCTTCACTTCCCCTGGAAAAGGCCAAAACACAGATTCTCAGATGGACTGGAGTGCTTTAATTTGGCATTTCAGTGTGAAAGCACTGCAAGTCAACACACATGATTTTCACATAATAACACATATCCAACTACAGTATATCTATTTCAACATTTCGCTAACTTCTGTAAAGCCAGTCACCTTGGACACATCTGACTTAAAGTCCCAATCTGTGATTATATGACGCCTCCAGTTGAAAGACTGTTGTGCCATTACTAGCTTTGTTTACATGGTGGTTTATTGGATTGAGGACATTGCTTTGACTTTGACATTTATTGCCTTAGCTTTACATACAGGGACAGACCGTGTATGAAGCTGAACATGTATTTTTAGGCTGTAAAAGGTTTGTTTACATGTATATGTTTGTATAGGCTAGAGTAAAACTGACCTGATAGGCTAAGAAACTGCTTTTCAATCTACACATCGAACTCTCCTAAACCTAAAATACACCACTGTATCTTTAAAGGCTTATAAAAATCACATTGAGATTCAGGCAACATCAACCATGTACACACCATACACATCCAAGTGTTTAATACACTTAACACCTCCGTTTCATGATGACAACTTACTAGATATGCGAGCCAAGCTTCTTTTTGTATTTTTAGCAACAAGGAAACCCATTAAACGTTATGACGACATTAAAAGTGGGTTTAACATGGAAAGATGTCAGTTGTGAGCGAAGGTGGTAGCTGGGAACATCGGAGCGTCAGGTTTTTTTTTACGGGGAGTGCTTTAATGATGTGTTAAATGATTTACAAAGCCATCCCATCATAATGGTGCACAGCTGTACTACTGCAGGAACATGACAAGTCTGTCGGTAGAGCTACTGTGCAACACCTTTTAAATCCGCTGCCTCCTCCAGGATGAGAAGAAAATAATTGAAGATGTGAGCTTCAAAAGAATCATAATCAGTGAGCCACCTCAAGATAGGTGTTCGGTGTTTGAACATAAATCTGGACGTCTTCCACCTGGGAGCAAATGATGCAAAAACACCTTGTGTGCCGATAAATTCTTAGAAAAGCATTCAATGGGGATGAATCCAGAGAACCTTGAAAGGCAGATGTGATGAAATAGACGTTGGCATTTGGAAATAGCGTAGGGTTTCGTAGAGTCTTTGATGTTTTATCAATGATCTATGGTCTATTTGTTGGTTATATATAATTTAGAGAAAGCAAGGAAGGCTTTTTCTTGTATCATGTACTTTCTTGTATTATGTACAGGGTATAAATGAGTGAAATTCCTTTTGCGTGGAATTCCTTACACATCCAAATCACACAAATACAACATATATATGCAGGCATAAAGCATCTGAAATGGTACATACATATTGTCTAATCTTGTATCCTCCATGCTCAATCCTTATCAATGGTAGATCACCATTAAGGGAGGTTGTACTACTTGAAATGTTTAAGTTGTAATATCTATGAATGTTTATCATGTTGTACTGTCTGTCTGGTGATGTCAACTGTGTTTTAAATCTTGTTAAAGCCCAGGAACATTAGCAGTCACTGAGGTGTCAGCTAATGGGAATCCTGATACAGAATGAATGAATAAATATAATCAGTACAATCAAAAATTGGACAAACATAGCACGTTAAAGACCATGTGAGAGCTGCCAGTGTTATTGGATCAGACTCTCGGCTTATCGCTTCAGCTCTGCACTAAGAGTTCTTAGGGACTGAAGGAAAATTCATTCATGCTGCCGTTGAGAGGAAAGATGGGGATACTGGGCCATGATCTAATACTTTCCATACTTCCTCTTTCAGAATAGTCTTGCAGGGCTGCCGCCAAGAAGGATTTGCCCATTTTTAGAAAGGCAAAAGTGGCACCTAAAAACACACGATGAGCCGATCGGATGCAGCGGCTTAAATTCATTTAGGCTGGCTTTCGCTCCAGGAACCGCTCCTCAGCCCTCTGTCGATGACCTCGACTGGGCTGTTCACAGTTAATTGCTTAGGTCATGTTTTGGTAAACCTGAACCCCTAATCGCTCTCTCGCTCGCTCCGTCTCGTTCTCTCCGTTGCCACCCCTCCCCTCCGCTTCTATTCCCCCCCCCCCGCTTGTGGCTTCCCGCTCTCTTTCACTCTCTTCCCCTTTCAGTATTACTGCACTTTTTTTGTGAGCGCTCCCCCCCACCCTCCCCCCTTTCCGCTTTGGTGCAAGTTGTGGCGAGGAGAGCTCAGCCAAGGGTCACCGGCGGACTCTTGCTAGCTCCGTTCCTGTGCACTGCTTTGCTCTCTCTTCATCTTTCACCGCAATCGTCCTCAAAGATCTGAGCGATTTCACTCTCAATCACCAGCAGCCGAGCTTCCAAGAACACACACCGTCCTGCTGCTTGTGCAACACATCATACAGGTGACAAAAGCACTTTGGGAACGCCGCCTGATCATTTTTAGACTGGAATGATACCAATACCCAATCTTCTCAAGTGTCCAAAAGGTGCCACATCAAACCTCTCATGTCGGAGAACAAAGTGGTTTCGGTAATAGTTGTAGAACTCAAAGACCAATGTTGGGCTTCATTTTTCAAGGAAAACCACTTAAGGTTAGAGCTCTTGAGAGCTTTTATTTCAGTCCATCCTTGGGGAGGCCAGGTGCTGACACAATGGTTTGGACAGGAAACTCTGATAAAGACCTCTATCTACTTACTGTATCTCACAATTAACAAATATTTTTTTGGCTACTAGAACATATTTGGAATGAGTACAATGTCCTTGCATTGTCTAAAGATAGCAGACACTATAGTGGCAATCTAAAATAGATAGAGCACCGTTTTATATTTGGAAAGGAAACTCATACTTTTAACCAGATGGAAGTTGTATTTTGGTGACACTAAAGCATTTCCATAACAAACATGAGTGACACTTCACTTTACAGCCTTTGGCCTTGTTCTAGTTATTTTAACATATGAAAAAGAAAGTACACAATAACACATGGCCATTACTTGAAAATCATTCAGAAACAGATTCAGATTTTTAGATGTACTTATTTTAGTAAATTACATTTACATTTTGTTGTTATACACACTAATAAGTGCATTATGTGCTGTATTAGGGAGAATTTCATTAAGTACTTGGCAATGATAATTATTGTCTTTCCACTTACCCAATTCCAGAGGGAGGTCAGAGGTCAGGGTGAGCGACAGAGCAGCAGCCCTGGAGCTGGCAGGGATTCAGTGTCTTGCTCAAGGACACTTCAGCAGATGGGATGCTGATACTTGCTGATATGGGTGCTTGAAATTATTATTGTATACTTTCTCCATAGGTTACTACACAGGTTAATACAATGGAATAAAACCAAAGTAAAGTGTTAACCAAATCCCCATTCTGGTGACTGTCGCCTGAGCCCTTGTCTAAGAATGTTTAATGAAAAAGTACATCAGACTTATTGTAAAACAGTTTGTAAATGGATGCAGTTGATTGTTGATGTTTGAAGCAGTTTTTTCTTCTATTTATCAAGCTGATTACTGCACTTGTATAGGTTATAACAGGGTTGCAATTCCCCTCTATCTATCTATCTATCTATCTATCTATCTATCTATCTATCTATCTATCTGTCTAGCCCCAGTTTCCCAGTTCATTCCAGACTCTGTGGGCATTGATAAACTGATTGAGAGAATTAAGTTTTAATGTTTGTCAAATGTATTAAGCTCTTTTAACAAATCAGGCTTAAAGTGATTTCCAAAGCAACAATGTTACTACCAGACCTCAGGTCAAATAGTGTCTGCCAGTACAATTTATGGTTTGATTTAGCCCACTTTGGTGCCAGATGGGTGGGGTTTGCCACATGGGTGAATACAATGAGAACCAGAAAGTTTAGACAACCATAGAGAAGTGTTTAAAGGTCAATTTAGCATACTTTTCCATGACTGGCAATTTACCTGGGGCTATCTGACTTCTCCTTATGCTCCAAATATCACCCATCTGGTATTCTAAGTAAGTTAAACCAAATGTTAAGAGAAGAAAATGTTGTTTCCTATTATTCATGGTTTTGAAGGGTTTCATTCCCATTACAAAAAAAAAGTTGTTGCCTGATGTTCAGTGCAATTTTAATTTCATGCCGACAATTATTTTCTAAGAGTTTGATGTCACATTTTAACACGGTAGATATCTCAATTTGGGATGAAAGTCTTCAGTTATGCATCAAATCATGTTGGGATGGAAAAAAGAAAATGCTCTCCCAAAATGAATAACGTTGACTAACCTCCAAAGTGTCTGAGTAGAGCGCCACCAATGAGAGGTCACTTTTTTTTCCATTGCATCAGTTCGGCCCTTATTAACGTAGGTTACATAGACTTTCATTAGCAGCGGGCTAACTAGCACATGGGGGTTCTGTGTGCGTAATCTCAGTTAGTTAGCTAACTGGCAAAGAAGGAAGTCTGGTCAAATTATAAATAAAATATGGCATTCCTGAGCTTGGAAGGTAAGTCAGTAGGCTAGCTAACTAGCTTATCTACCTAGCTTACCTACTATGGATAGTTTTGAACTTGGAAGGTCAGCTAGGCTAACTAGCTAACCTAGAGAATTTAGTATGGCTAATCCGCATATTTTCAGTTAGCCTACCAACAGCGCTAGGTCCATAATGTTAGAAACTGTGGTTCTTTGGCTCCGCCCATTGAAGTTTAACTCGACCAATGAGATTATTTCTGCCACAAGATCAACTCTACCTATGAGAAATGTTTGTATAACTAAAACTACAATGTGCTGTTGAAGGAGGAGAGTGTTTGTCATCCACTTTCCCCACCTAGACTTTGTCCAGGGATTCAAACCGGCAACCATCCGCTCACAAGCTCACTTGCTGCCCCCCATGCACTGCATCTGTGGCGGGTGTCTGGGCTATCCCTAATGTCGTC